>NC_092226.1:75777790-75785290 GCF_036320965.1 Panulirus ornatus | reverse complement strand
GAAGTAACTCGTAGGAAGGACTTTCCTGGAATGTATTACTTTGGAAATCTCATGATAACGACGCTCTGATCAGGGATCCTTTCCACTCAGTGGACCACAAACACAGAATTGCTCATGAGGGTCTCATATGTTACCTGTCTATTTCTGGAGATATATTACGACTTGGCATCTTCGTATTTATATTCTTCATTTCATAATCATATCACATGTAATGCATCAGTTTTATTTGGACAGCAGGACAAAGGAGGAACCATAAACCATCCATTCATCACAAAGAACTACTTAGGTAACGAGTCAAGGGAAAAAACGTAGACATGAAAAAGACAAGAGACTGAAATGATTATAAAAAGTGGAGGGAAACTTTTTCTACGCCAGACGTGCTTTAAACTCGCCCTTTACCTAGTGCCGGTGGTTGGTTGTCATCTGTGTTTCACAGTGGCTCGTTAACTCTCTTGACTGACCGACCTCAGCTGTATGGGTGTATATTCTTATGCCATATTGTGAGGACAACGTAAGGGAAGAAAACAAAGAAAAGTAAATAATAAGAAAAGATTCTTTCACTGTTCAAATTGAATTTGTAAATTCAACGTAGTTTTTTCCTTTACTCTGCTGAAGAAACAATGTTCAAAGGGACTTCCAGCAAACTACAAAAGATTGTAATGTCCTTAAAGTTTTTGTTCTGGGGGGTGAAAATCTGGGTCAGGATGTCTGTAGAGTTTTTCTGATATTAAAGAAATTTATCTTGCAATGACCTTTATTTCTTCTATTCTTTTTTTTTTTGGGGGGGGGGGGGTGGAGGGACCATTTTGCTGAAAGATACGATCTTGTAAGATTGGAGTATCTGTGAAGTTAGTTAAATGTGGGTGGAGGAGACCGTAGACTTTCTCAATTGTTGAAATCCGGGTCAACATGTCCGTAGACTTTTCTTGTTACTTAAGCTTGACCTGAATTCAGAGATTGTTTGTTGTGTTTGTGAATTGTGAACACTTAACATGAAAGATGTTTTTGTTATGTTCAGGAAATATAGGTTAGTAGCTTCTCTCTATTCTTTTTTGGTGTTTGTGCGTTTCCGTGAAACTGGGTGTGGTAAATCTTGTAATCAGAATGTGTCTTACATTATAATGATCACTGCATTATTTATACATCTATTCATTTATCATTCATTCATGTCTCTGTACAATAGTATTGTAACCTTAATGCTTTCAATTTTTCCTTATATTCCTATGAATGAGACATTATCGCACATCATTGATGTATCATTAGTGTTGGCTAGAAATCGTGACTGATATCATTCCTTCTTCTGTTCATTACTCGACAAGTAAACTTTTTCTAATCAAATTGCTAGCCTTTTCCTCACACATTATATCGTCTGTTTCAGCTATTTTATATACATTTATGCTCCGTTGCATTCAAGCACTCAGCCTATCCCGTCTTACAGTCTTTCTCAGCCCTTGGCTATTTTACATATAATCTATTGCATGATTCGCAGAAAAACCTTGTGCATGATCCGTACTACAATCTTATACATGGATCGCTCTTCAGACTCGTTCATGATTCTCAGTATAACCATACATATAGTATTCGCTGTGAAATCTTCCGCATGATTTGCATTACAATCTTGTATATGAATCGCTATGAAAAATCTTTCGCACGAATTGCGGTACAGTCTTGTGCATGATATCCCTCACAGCACCATCAGTCTCCACACCTGTTATTATTTCTACATAATTACCCGGTACTGATTCAATCCCTTCTAACTTCTCTTCACCCATGCTACTGTGTTTTGTATTCTTCAAACGTTCTGTCTCATTTGTCCTTTCCATTCTTTTTCTTCGATCTAAACACAATTTATTTTCTATTTTCATTTGTGATAAAAAAATTTTGTTGTGTCTCTTTAGCTTTCTTGTTTTTACAAATAAGTTATTGTTTCCTTGTTCCTGTCTCCATGTTATTTCTAACAGTCTGCCTTTAATCATGGTTTCATCACGCTGACCTTGGATTTCTAGATAGTCTATTCTCATAACATGAGTTGTTCTTCAACCGATCACTTCACTCCCACTCTGTCTCTCTCCTGTCAATAAAACCTGCTCACAACATACGTGAAACAAGACCCGTGATCGATCGTCTCAAGAGTTAATATTCCTCCTAACTTTTCTAATGAACTACTTTACTACAATCAAATCTAATTCTTCCTGTGATTCTTACATACCATCGGTCATAATCCAATTGTCATCCGAGATTCTACTCCATCTATTATTCACAAACCAGGTCTCGACCAACATGCAGCCATGGTAGCTCTCCAGCTTACATGATGATTCAAATCTAAGACAAACGTACTCTCGTCTACCTTCCCTTGTCTTTGCACACCCTGGTCTTCGTACTTTCAGTCCCATTTCCAACCATCATCTGTAAGCACAATCTCAAGGTCAATAAGGCCCTTCTCATATTACTTATGACGTAATGGAAAAGCAATCTCAGCCTTCTTTACACTGGTGGCTGCAACAGCTTTACCTTATGTCCCATTAAACCAGATTCCAACGATCTTATCTGTATATTTCTATATTCGCTGGCTCCCACATGAGTATTGGCTGGCTGGCTCCCACGTGCGTATTGGCTGGCTCCCACATGCGTATTCTCCTTCTCTTCGGCAAAAATGGTAGCTTCTATCACAACTTGCTTCTAAGAAACCTTGCAGAAATAGAATATGAGTTCCGCCTCTCTTACTTCACTGCTTGTAAATGAGTGTTGTGTAATTATGTGTCCATGGGTACAGATTTAGGTCTGGGGCTTATATGATTAATCTAATGTAATAAACTCTGAATGCGATGAACTTTTCTTACGAATATATCATGGATAGTTAAGGTAATAATCAGTAATTTCGTGTGAATCTTTCTAATCAGTTTAGGTAGGTAATTATCATTTCAAAAGTTCTCTTGAATTAAGAAAGGCTTGAGAATGTGGTTGGAATAAGTAATTTTGTCCCATCAAAATGCTTGACATCCTTTGAAATGAGAACAGGCTCGCCAGTGATGTCGCTACAATTGATACTCTTGAACTAAAGCTGCTTCATTATAAGTTGAGTAAGATATTCATTACTAATTCATGTCGTAGCAGAGAAGCTGATTTATGTAAATTACGTATGAATACCTAACGTGTGTCAATAGTCCTTAGGTTACCAGGAATGATCTCAGTCTCTTGTGAATAACCCATGGGACAGAGATCAACATGTAATGGTTCAGCAGGATGTGACCCATGCTGGCGTAGAGAAACATCTCGTATGATCACAGTGTGGCGCATCACAGCAACAACACACATGAAGTATCATATTAGAAAATAAATATTTCTGTGTCTTCAGTTTTCGCCCACTATTGGTTTAGCTCCTGTGATGGTTATTTATTATGGTTTATGTAGGATTCTCTGTGGCTGGTTCTACTGGGTACGTGGCGAGGTTCCTACTAACGCACGTGCCTGGTACACACGTGGCTTCACTTAAGTTAGGGCTACTAAATCTCATATATACCAGAGTCTAAAACCACACACACACACACACACACACACACACACACACACACACACACACACACACACACACACACACACAAATCAATGATTTCTACATTTGCTAAACATATATAGAAATGCCATTCTCCAATGCTCTGTGAAAAAAGCAGATGGAAAAAACCTAACCAAATCCCTGTGTGAGCAATCATACTTATTGATCTGGTTTATTTCCGAGGTGGTGGTGGCGGTAGTGTGAGCAGTACTCGTGAGGTCCTCTCATTATGTGATCAGGAGAGCTATTAAGGGCATGGCTCAGGTGACCCGGGTTCTCTGGCCTCTAGTTACCAGCTCGACCACCCACCTGCCACCCTCATAGAGCGAGAGTGTATCTGACTTCTGACTTTTCCCACCAGTAGACTTTAGTTACACTTTTGTTAAAGTAGTTCCGACGGCTTGGGAAACTTGACACTACGGGTTTGATTCAGTAATTTGTTCTTCGACCATCGTAATTTGTAAATAACTGAATATCATACGAGGTTGACAGACTATGATACAACTGGTTTATGTGTGTGTGTGTGTGTGTGTGTGTGTGTGTGTGTGTGTGTGTGTGTGTGGAGAGAGGGACCTTGGTGTTGAGTCATCCACTGAGGAAGACTGCCAGGGACACAGGCTCAGCGTCTGTTCCCCGGGGATAGCAGCTCCTCCCCAGGCTCAGATCCTTCTGTCGTTGGCCAGTAGGATCCTCTCCCTATGTTTGTGCTGTCACCAATCACTGTCCCAGAAAGATTACTTCCACATATTACACTGTCCCAAAGGAATTCCTCCCCCTTGTTGTACCTTCCAAATCATTATCCCATGGGAAGTCCCTCCCAGTGTTCAACTTCATCCAAGTCATACGCTGCATGGAGTCGCTTCATATCACCTGCATCAGTCTGCTTCCACCATATCTCTACCAATAGATTTCAAGGAAGATAAACACAATATATTATTTTGCCTCGTATCATACTTTTTGCTTAGCCGTAACCCAATTTCCTATCATTATAGATCTCCATCTCTTGACGAAAACAGAATAAATGTCATAGAGAAGGTCGATGGGTTCTTGACTCCTTGAAACATGGCGCTAGTTTTGATGTCGGGTAATCCTACTCAAGATTCATATCGTCGTGCCCTGGGGTCGTACCATCGTGCTCAAGGGTCGTAACAACGAGGTCAAGAGGATAATGATCGTTGTGTGCTCGCGGGGAGGCAGCTGCTCAATGGATCTGAGAATATTTCGTGTCTTGTGGACCCGTAAGTGACAGGGTAATGACGTCAATTATGATTGACGGGTCCATACCGAGGCTAACCCAGTCAGGTGGCGATCATTATTCCATTTGCCTCAAGGACATCGAGTCCGAGAGCGTGGAGATAATACTCCATTGATATCTGTTATAGTGAGTCTCTGCCAACTCCTAGGCCGTAGCGCAGTAGACCTAACTATATATATATATATATATATATATATATATATATATATATATATATATATATATATATATATATATATATATATATATATATATATATATATATATATATATATATATATATATATATATAAAATGAGGTTCCTTCGCGGCAGTGGAGGAAATGTTTCAATGGCACACTAAAACTACTAATTACAAAACTTTGCGAAAAAGAATAAGTCCCTCAAAGGTATTGCTTCTTAAATCCCAGTAAACTGCACAAAACTCTGAGCCTCCAAGAAAATCCGAGTGATAATGGTGTGTTAAAGAAGTAGAAAACAACAGTACAGTATTTACACTGTCATCACACGTGGAGGAAGCCTAATGAAATTATTCATCAGAAGGCAACACATTTTGTTTGTTAGTGCATAGAATTTTCTGGGAAGCCAGTGTGAGTGTTGGTCGCGACCGTGTTTACGTAAGAAGATTTCTGACACGGAGGTGACGGCTTTCCCGTGTCCTGACACAGGTTATGAACTCCTGGCACATTGTAGTGTAAACAGTTCCATAATCTAGTTAGCTATTATGTATGAATGAAGAATGAGTCACCAACCTCAGCCTGATGTTCACAATTCATTTTGGTGTACCAGAGCTAGAGGGGACTGTTATGATTCTGGGTTATATAAATAGTAAGTGTCAGGTTTTGGAATGATCTACAGCACTTGAAGAAAGTGTCAACAGTTTTATGGTTGTTGGATGAACGTAGCCTTATGTTAACGGCCTAACTGATCCCGGCTGATAGGCCTAAAGCCTGACTGCCAGAAAAACCAACCAACCTCATGGCGATGTCACTGGTTCGCTCACCTTGCATGTGAGAGAACCTTGAGTTCTTTTCCCAGGACGGTGAACCTTGAGGTAAGGTTCCTTACACCCAGCGACCTCGTTGCAAGACAACTAGCGGAAACTTTTCCAGGGTTTAATGGTCACCTTTGTCGAGGAGAGGCACTTGTTCAGGGGTATCAGACACGTCCTTAACACTACATCACACGCCAGCCATCCCCAGACCATGGCTGTTGTGTTGTCAGCTGCCATCTACAATCAAACCTAATTCAGCAGCCACCTGATCATCGCGTCCCCTCATTCCATCCAACATAAGCGGCAACCATTCTGATCATTAAATCCGAGATGTATACAGAATACATAATTACAAAATTTGTTTACTGATATCACTTCAATTACCAGCAACAGAGATTATGATGAAATTAAGAGAAAAAAATGATGCAAACATGGTTATTAAGCCCAACAACGACACTTAAACAGGATATGTGGCAGTTTACCTGTTCATGGTGTTGGGGCCTAAACCCACTTGCCCAGGCCGGTGGGAACCTTGATCGCATTGCCTCGGGTAATCAGCTTACCAGAACTGTGTTTAGTGTGGCGTTTCCTGGGAGTCTTATTGATTCTAGTTCGGAAATGTACCCATGCCACGACACTCACTCTATACAACACCTGCAGGAATTCTTCTTGTGGAAGGATAGGCCGACGTGCTTCCTAAATTTAGGCAATTTACACTGGACTAGTTTAAGGATGCCAGCACCTGAAATCTAGCGTGACCAGAGTTCCTAGAACTTACCAGAGATGACAGTTAGGATCAATCCTTCTTCTGATCGCAGCAGTTGATACCACAGAGAGCAAGAAACGTCATCCTACGATAGGTTGGTACTTACCACGGAGAGTGGCCAGAGGTACCCCTGCCTGTGACACTAACTGCTGGTACTTACCACAGAGGACAGCCTGCGGTACCCCTGCCTGTATTAATAATCCCTGGAACTTACCACAGATGGCGGCCTCACCGTGACAATAGCTGCTCTTACTTACCACAGAGGGCGACGAGGCAGCAGGCGAGGATGGTGGGGGCCGCGGACGCTCCAGTGCCGTCATAGCATCCCATTTTCCTGTTTTGTCTTGCTGCCGGGAACGAATCTTTTGGCAGAGGCAATATGACCAACCTCCTTGTAGGAGGTGCTGAAGAAAAGCACTTTATAAGTCGGTGATTTATGTCTACCTCCCCACGAGCAGATGATCGTGCAGGAGCAGTTTGATCACGGTCGTTAGGGTCTATTAAGTGTTCATCTCATTAAGTCCTGTGACCCTTTACTACGATGGTAATTTGAGTCTCGTTTTCTTCACCATGTTCAGCACATGTCTACATCTTCCCTTTTCTCACGAGTGACATAGTGCCCTCTGAGGTGTGGGTGCACTTACGTGAGTGTTTGTATAAGTGTGCAAAGAATAAAAACAAGGTTGTGATGCCTGTCAAATGAATAGGAAATATTGTACTATCGTTAAATTTTTGTACACTACGATTTTGAACAACATAATTTTGTTTTTGAATTTTCTTTACCATCTTACTCGTGTCGTACATCTCGCAGAAATCAGACGACAGAATTGATCTCTAACGTTTCCTCTCTAGCGGTCTACCAGAAAAAGTATATCTAAGTGTCACAAACTATCTCTTAAAGTGTCGCCTTAATTTAGATTATGCTTTCATTTC
>NC_092226.1:75707790-75772790 GCF_036320965.1 Panulirus ornatus | reverse complement strand
ATTTCTATTCATCAGAGAGAATACGAAGCGAAGAAATTTTCTCAGCAAGGAAAAATACCTCATGAAGAAAGATTCTGAGATCTGAAATTATTTCTTCTAAGAAAGCAAAGACTCCAAAAGAGATTTCGTAAAAGTTTTCAAAACAGTGATATTGATTATAAAATGATAATGTCCTCACGTTACATGGTGTTACTATAATGTCCTCACGTTACATGGTGTTACTATAATGACCAGGAGTAACGGTACGAGGTTACTATGAAGGAACAGTAACAATGATCCCCTATCACGAGATATTGTCCGAGTAATGACTACCAATATATCTACATCAAGTCTACACAAATGATTTAACAACAGTTTGCACCAGTGAATGGACTCCCGTGGTGTAACGATTAGCGTTCCTGATCCTAACGCATTCACGGGCCGCCCAGGGTCGAACGCAAAGGTTCGAATCCTGGTTGTGGCGGTCGGTCCATAGTCTACCCAGCTGTTCATCCACCTCTAAGGGTTGGTCGATAAGATGGGCTTCTAGCTCAGGCTAGTGTGTGTGTATATATATATATATATATATATATATATATATATATATATATATATATATATATAGTGTTAATAGAATGGCCTTGTATCGTATGCACGCATTGCAATTTATTTCAAAGATCTCTCAGACTAGCGGCCCAAGTACTTCCTTTCCTCTAGTTTCCTGAGGCCGACACCAGCTCTAGATGGTGTTTCTCATTCAGTTTTCTTTATGTAATTTCCAAGGAAGTATCCTTACTTCCTACTACACGGTGTTTGTTCTTTGCTATTTCCTGCAGGTTGATATACAGCAGACAGTGGTGGGTGGGAGTAAGCCATCTGCATAGCTATCCTGTCTCCATCTTTACTGGTCTCACATTAATGTTGCTCTTTCGGCCCCCAGTAGATAACCTCATCATGGACCAGCAGGTCTTCTGTTACGTTTCATTGACACAAGCATCATCAGTAATCAGTGGACTCTACAGTAATCCTCTCCTTATATTTGTGCACACTTCTTGATAATACCTTTTCATAGCTCCCCTGTTTATTGTATGCATGCATTTTATCTATATTCTCAAGTATTCTGTTATAGATAATCATTATCATCATCATTTACATTATCATTATCATTTTATTATCATTATCATAATCATCATCACTGTCATCATTATTATCGTTACTATCATTACTGTCATTACAGTTATTCAGTTGTCTCTGTGTTGCCACATTTCGTTCGAGTTTCTGGTATTCTTGAATAGCACTGTATTGCTTATATCTCTGATTTCTTACAGTATATTTCCTTATGTCTGATCCATGTCAATTCTTATGGTACTCCATTTTCTTTTAAATGTTATCTACTTCATTAAATGCAAAATGTTCGTTTACGACATAATAGGAATCATAAACTACTTCCTAAACCTGTGTGCCCGTGCTTGCTTAAGGGTAAAAGAGCAAAAACGAAAAAAAATTCTCCTATTTGACAGCTTCGGACGTGTCGTTTAACTGTATTACAAATACGAATATTCATACTGTTCTCTAATATCATATATGATAATCAGAATCTCATTTCATACATGACTGCAAACAGGATTGGAGTAGAGTTTATATTTTGGTATTAACGATCCAGCTGCTTCATCTCTCCTACCACAGGGGATGTTGATTATGAACATGTGTTTTGAAAGGGTAATTAAGGTGCATCTCGGACTGACCTCGTGTTGCCAGCATTATCATTACTTCCTGGTGGTGTAGGGGACACTATATACCAACCTCACACACTGCCTCACTTACGGTGGCAAGTTTACGCTTGATTTAGATAACAACAAATATATTGAAGTATGTAAAAATCAAATCATCGCATGGAAAGCAGAGTTACTGTACCCAGTAGAGGTAATTATATATATATATATATATATATATATATATATATATATATATATATATATATATATATATATATATATATATATATATATATATATATATATATATATATATATATATATATATATATATATATATATATATATATATATATATATATATATATATATATATATATATATATATATATATATATATATATATAAATTTTTCCTCAACAAGAAGGTAATACATGTGGAATTTTTTTACACCTATCCAGATCAAGCATTTCTTCTGTACCGCTGAATACCAGAACATATTTATCATATTCTCTCTCTCTCTCTCTCTCTCTCTCTCTCTCTCTCTCTCTCTCTCTCTCTCTCTCTCTCTCTCTCTCTCTCTCTCTCTCTCTCTGCACGTTCCTGCGCTACACTAGAATTTCCTGTATCATTATCCACCCCTCGCTTCTAATTATCGCATATCTCTCAGATGCATAATTAAATATCACTAATGCTTGCACTTACAAAGATATAACATATATATATATATATATATATATATATATATATATATATATATATATATATATATATATATATATATATATATATATATATATATATATATATATATATATATATATATATATATATATATATATATATATATATATATATATATATATATATATATATATATATATATATATATATATATATATATATATATATATATATCAAAGACCAATACTTTATTTCCATGCCACGTAATTACAAATATTGCAACACATAAAAAATTATGATGATTAATCCATCATTATCCACGCCTTTCACTAAAATGGCTCACATAACCTTTCATTCCCAGCTTGTTGTGTAAATATGTTCTTCAAATATTAGAATATCAAAACCTTTTCCTGTCTTCCAGAACCCATCCATACTGAACAAGCCGATTCGTTTGCCTTAGATGTTACTTTCTTGCTCTCATTACTCTCTATTTATCAATCATTTTCTCTCTTTACATACTGTCTTGGCCTCCACTGTTACGCCTGCATCTATCCCGTCTCTCTCATTAAAGTTGTACCATCCTTATAATATCGGCATCTCCTCCCAGTCCTTCCCAATCATCTTCATTCACTTTCTATTATTACTCGAGGAATCAGCAAACATTTACTTTGTTATTCATCTACTGAGGATGTATAAAGTTCACAGAGGTATTCATCACTACGGCGCTCACTTCTATAAGACTATTCAGTATTCACATAGACGCTCAACAGCCAACAGCAAAACGTTTGGTGCATACAAAGACGTTTAGCATTTTCTAGTAAAGACTTCCAAAAAAGAATAACGAATTTGAAAATCTACAAAGTAGATCAACGTTCACAAACATCCAAGACACTCAACATCATCTAGCATAGAATATCAACATCCACAAAGATGTTTGACATTCGTAGAAACATTAAACAGCAACATAAACGTTCGACATTCACCAGTACAGATCTACAGCAACCACCAAGACGTGCAACCTTCATAAAGACACTCAGCATTCACTGAGGTAACCCATTCATGACTTATCCAAGGATTGGCTTGTTTCTACTTGATTCACCACATAAACTGTTTCTAATCCTTTGTTTATCCTTCTCATACATTCTTAGTCTTCAAATAGTTTTGTCTTGTGTAGGTATATTTTTCAGATGTCATCTTTATGGTAAACATCAGATCTGCAACGCCTGATCTCATCTACAGATAAAGCTGTCAGTAGACCTACCTCTCCCTGTATGGTAAACATCTTTCACTCAGGAACTAATGAAAGGGTATTCATATAATTCGAACATCAACTGTTGAAAGTAGTGCAGTTGTTTGACTGGAAAATAGTTTCCCTACAATGTCTCTCTCATGTATGAAAAAAAAAGATTTTTGTGTCACCTCTTTCCCTCTCTCTGTTATCCTTGGCTGTGGTCGAATCTGGAAGCCAAACCATAGTTCAGTGTAAAATGTTTCTTTCGCTGTCTCTTCATTCTCAATCTTCCTTGCACACTCTCTACTAAATTCAAGTTTCCCTCCACTGAACCCCAAGCTGATGGAGAATTGGCTAATTCTTTATTTTCGTTATGGATCCGACTAGCGAAATACTTTCTTCATCTTCTGTTTGCGACATAAACATAGAATAACTTGATTTCGACAAACATTTTTCTTATTTATTCTACTGTTGTTACCCCATTCAAAGGTTTTCAAAAATCATTTTATATCTTAATTTTCATGTCTTAAATTTTCCCTTTCTTTCTGTCCTCATTTTCTCAAGTCTTTTTTCTTATAAGTTTGTTTTTATCTCTAAAGATAAAATGTTTCCAAGTTTTTGCACAAATCTTCTCAAGTGTCTTCCATTTCTCTCAGTCTAAGTCTCCTCACAGGTGGCCCATATTTCATTGACCCCGAGGTCAGTAGGAGCTGACCTTATTGTTAGAGGTAGATCATGCCTTTTTTTTCCTCTCTTTCTCTTCTAAAACTTTTTACCTGTCACTACAGTGTCACTTACCTTACACTTACATTAGTGTCATTCTCCTGTCTTTGCAGTGTTATTTGCCTGTCATTATTTGCCACCACTGACTTCAGAGGGTTTCATCCTCATAGTCACCTGCTAGATACGACATCCTTCCTCTTCCAGCATTTTATCAGCATTACACCTTTTATGTTTACAAGCGAGTATGCACAGTCATGTTTTCTATCATAATACTATGAGGACTCAGAGAAAAGGAGGCAGTCCCGTGCGGATCTTGAGCAGGATTAATTTAATACATTCAGATAGGTTCGAGCTTCCCTAAGGCTTCACCGGGCGCTCTGTGAAATGATGGGAGACTGTAAGGCGTTCTGGAAATGACAGCGACTTACTCTCGTTACCTTCTTGTTTACGAGGTCAGCAAGATGATCCTCCATCCTGTCATCCTGGCTCAGGAATGACATCACGACATACCCTCTTTTTGTGGCCATTTACGGCAAAAACTACTACTACAAGATCGGGTTTATTTCTCTTTCCATCTCAGAGAAAAATTACAACGTGAATGATTCCTCTTTCGCAGAAAAAGTTAAATTACACGAACGATATTCTTTACTGAGACACAGAACATGGCTTCCTAACCAGTCTTACTTTTCATGTTTTTTCCCCAAACAGTAACCAACTACACGAGTAATCCTTCCACATGAAGCATTAGAAGCTACAGTTCCGATCGAGTTCCCAGCTTACCTTAAAGGAGAACACTTCAGCACATACAGGCGTCCCGTCTGCTTATAGCAAGAAATCTTAAATGGATAACAGTTCACTTAGACAGACCCCTCTGCAGTGCGTATGTTCTTGAATCAAAATCGAGCAGATCAAAGGTCAGCCACGCTACACGCTTCCCTCAGGGTCACTGTTGCCAGGATCCAACAGAAACATCAGAAGTAAACAGACTTCTGCTAGCCAAGCTGCATTTGAATATGAGATCTTCAGACCGTGAACGCAACACTTAACTAAAGATTTCTCAAATTACTGGGATTTCGTAGGTGATGTATTCTATGAATAGTTGAGAAATTGTTTTAGTTTGTGATGAGAGAAAGAGCTGTTGAAGGATGTTGTACAGATAGTGGGTGCACATGAGAGCTCTACACATGTTACTGTAGTAATGGTAGGCAAAACAGAATCATCAGTGATATAAAGACAATATTCGATAAATCGTGTGTACAGAAATTCGGGCTGCATCATATATACAGTACAGCTGTAATACAAACAGCCTCAATGTCTTTCTTAAATTCGGCGTGTATCCCGAGGTTTGCTAACAATGTTTACATTACGTAAAGTTAACTGCACACTTGGCCTTCCGTCTACACCTTAAGACAGTTACGATGCACCTTCCTGGCTCCCTTCCTGGGTCAGGCCAGGGCAGCGGTAGAGTTATCACAGGAATCTGTGCCACGGGAACACTTCCGAATCCTAAAGTTTCATAACGTAATGTTTCCTGGTCCCACACAGGCAGGCATTCCTCTTCTTTAGCTTCCCTGTAGGCGGCCAGGAACTCTTATGACGTTCGAGTCCTCCCACTCCTCACCGCCCACACCAGGATTTTCTTGAATTACATTCTTGGTTTTCCATTTCTAGGGTACGAGATATCGGACTCCTGCTGACTTGACTGGAAGTGGGAAGGAATTCCGTTAGCAGTACTGTGAGGAAGACATGGGAAGGCAAAACTCTGTACAGTTGAATAAGAGATCTTCAGGTAGAGTTTATGAAAGATGCAATACAGATAATATGAATATGTTTATGTATGAGAAATGTTTATGAATGATACGATTGATGTTTTTGAGTCTCATGAACAATATGACTTACACAAATAACATTTGTTAACTACACAAAAACACATATTAAATGTTTTTTAATAGTGTAGATATTTTTTCTGATTCCTGATGATCCAAATGATATCATTTATCAACACAATGTTATTAGTCAACACTATATCAGAAAGTATTGCCTCAGTTTCACCAATTACAGTGACAATTCAAAATGTTATTTGTATTAGAGTTGAACATATCATGTCCGAGAGCACAGGTAGTGGGAGAAAGCTATGTCAGACTTTATTCATAGGGTCACATAAAACAAAGTGAAGAGATGTATTGGCAATAGACGATAATTTAGGAAGAACGTTCCTTTGACATTCAAGGTCTGTTGAAATGATGATATATATATATATATAATGTATAAATTTCTTCTATGTCAAAGGCTCAAGTCTCGGACATATATCGTCGTCGAAAACGGATCTTGAATGAAAATATAAAAAATCGACAATACAAAGGAAAAGGTAAGAAAAAATGGTGCCGGGGTGTGAAATAATGAACAGAAGGAGGATAGGTACATGATGGATGCAAGCAGAGGATAGTATGTGCACCTTCCTGGGTTGATATTTATGGGACAGAATGCAAGAGAAGCAATCCTGGCATGGAGGGAGGAAGATGATTCATGGTATCAGTTCAACACTCCCAAGTCAGGAGGGTAGTGCTTCCCTGGGCACCTACTGTCTACAAACTGCTACCAGAGACTGACCATCATAAGTCTAGACCAAAGTGGGGACCACACCACCACTGTGTTGGAATGGTAGCCTTACCTTTAATGTGTAGAACTGTTCATTGATGCAATATACACTGAAGTAACTAAGTTAAGTCTTTGTTTATTCTCTCTACTGATAATCCTCTGAATCTCCTGATTCAACTTTTGAGAATCAGATAAAGAAAGACTTAGAATCTATTTAGGGTTACGAATTCCTCAACCTTGATGACGTAACAACAGTAACAGAGTCAGTGGTAACTGTGGAAGTAGTACTGAAAGCACTAACAACTGTCACATTATCTATAACAATGGTAACAAAATTAGGAGTTATTTAAGTACTGTTAGTGAGGATTACTGAACAGGAAGTACTGTGAAAATGAAAGTAACAGTAGCAAGGATAGCAGTAGCCACTGTAGGACCAGAAGTAAGGAATAGCAGTGGATGTTGAATCACCAGAAGCAGTTGTAAAACTCCTAACTGTATTATTAGCAGGTTCAGGAGCAACAGCAAATGTGCTGTCATCAACCACAGTTGAAATAGATTAGTGTGACCAGAAACTAGAGACTTACAGCGAGGAAGTTAGTCATGATTCACAAGACCTTAACCTGCCACTGGATTTTCCTCTCACACCGTCCGCCCTCCACATTACATAAAAGGATAACAATCCAGCGTTTTCAGTTAGCTGGCGACCGGAGCGCCCCTGGTGACATTTCACTCTCACCCTCACTGTCAACAAACTCTTGTAATTTACGGATAAATATGCCAGAGCTGCGCGAGTGGTATATTTAGGAATACAGAGATATTTCTGTGTGTAGTAAACGTGTTATGGCAATGCCATACTTCCATACAATCAAAAGGAACATTTTTTCTGGAAGGAAAATAATCTAACATTGAGTATGATTCTCCGCCTGGTGTGTTTACCATATGTGAATCTCAATCATAGTTTGTTGTAAGAAAAAAGGATGTATGCACGTATACATGTTAATATCAACAGACAGAAAATAAGGCCAAATTATGATCAGCTTAAACTAACAGAATGCCAACGTTTTGCTAACGAATCGGTAATCAGTTTTTAGATATCATGCTTACTGGTAGCTTCTGTATGGAGACGACCCTCACTTGGATCAACCGTTATGTTACCTCCTTCTTTAGTACAGTAATGCTGTCGAACTCTCTTCTGTCTTATCTTCTTACCGTGTTCCATTATATTTCTATCTTTAAACACTTGGAAAGCTGAGATTGATTCTTCTTGCATTCTTTTTGCTCTTTACCATTATTCCTAACTTACTTTTCACCCATGATGGCCATGATTAGCTCATGTCTTTCTCTGTCCTCTATGGCTATTATAAAGAAAAAAAGGTTGGTGTCACTCTATCCTTAACCCCCGTGAGCAGGAGGCCACGGCTCTTGAAGTCAACGGTGCAAACCTCGGGTATGACAGCCTACTCTACGTACGATCTGACACTTTAGACTTAGATGAAAAACCAAACTGTCATGCCTAATGGCCGAACCATCGCGCTCATGGATCGTACCGACGTGTTCAAGGATCGTACCGTCGTGCTCAAAGGATTAAATCCGCTAGCAGGAGGTCTTGTCGCTCGCTGAAACGACCTTACATGTATTCACACAGGCTATTATCCCTCTACGTAGGGCTATCATCTCTGTGGTATAACTTGGAGAGATAGTGACGTTTACACAAAAGCAACAATGGCAGAGACGGTTTTCATAGCTGCAGCAGCAGCAATACTACCAACATTAGCAGCAGAGACAGCAGAGGTTAGACCACCAGCAGCACTAGTGATATTAACAATACTTGCAAACGGTATAAGCAGGGATATTAGAGGTATCAGTAGTAGTAGTAGCAGTATTATTATTATCATTATTATTATTATTAGTAGTAGTAGTAGTAGTAGTAGTAGTAGTAGTAGTAGTAGTAGTAGTAGTAGAAGTAGTAGTAGTAGTAGTGAGTAGTAGTGATAGAAGTAGTAATAGTAGTTGTTGTAGTCAGGGTTAAAAGTCATTATGACCATCTTTATGAGTACCTTTTCAACTACTTGTCCAGGTCCCCAAGTCCCCTCTGTCCAAAGGGATCTGATGCCAAGTCCTCAGGGGTCTTGGCTCCCCAGTTCATAGGGTCTTGAGTCCCGAGTTCACAAAGTCCTGAGTCCTCAGTCAATAGCGCCCTAAGCTCCCAAGTCCAAAGGGTCTTTAATCTCCATTCCATAGGGTCCAGGGACCACGTCTGTCCCCAGGATCTTAAATCCCCTTAAGTCTACAGGGTCGTGAATCCCTGATCCACAAAGTCCTGTTCAGTGGCAGCAGGGCATGGTGGTCATACACAGCAGCGACACTCTCATCACCTATAAATCTCTTTTATAGCCTTACCCGGGGGGAGGGGGGCATGTGGCTGTGTGTGTGTGTGTATGTGTGTGTGTGTGTGTGTGTGTGTGTGTGTGTGTGTGTGTGTGTGTGTGTGCGTGTGTGGTTGTTTCTGTTGCTTGTACGTGTACATATGTGATTTCTCTATTTGTATGTCTTTGCGTACGTGTAATTGCCCAATTGTACTGTACACACGTTAGGTCCTATCTCTTAAACTTTTTTGGCATCACATGACATTCTAGATTTCTGTATGCTGTCCACATTCACAGTTTCATAATTCAGTTAATTTAATTCGTCCATTATCCTTTTACTGCAAAAGTACTTCTTTGCATCATTTCCTACCAGCTTTTTGCGTAATTTCTGTATTGATCAATCTTTACATCTTTATCAGACTGGCTTTGGAGTATGTCCAGGTTCCTTTCTATATTAATGGAATCCACCTCGTTTCTTACTTCTATGACCTTAACATCATCTACAAACATGTTCAAGTCCCTTTTGGGACTAAGATGAACCCTTCAGCACACCGCTGATAACCTGAATCCATTTCGAGAAGGTCCTCTGACATGCGCTCTCTACCTCCCTCTACTGAGATAATGTCCATATTGCCTCACCGTACTGTGTGCTGGGCAACACATCGCCATTCTTTCATCATCTATACGGAAACCTCACTCCATTTTCTCTCTTTAAGTTATTTCTGGTCCTTTTCCCTCAAGCCTCCATCACTCCCACCACGATGGAGGCACCCACCAAACCTCTTGATGGAAGGTGGGATTTTAAGGATCTAAATCAGACGATCAATTCTTATGGGAAAAAAGTAAGAGATTACATGTAGAACGTACAGATTTATAGCATGGAGAGTAATGAAAAGAAACGGATGGGTGAGCGTTGATCTGCCAAGTGACTCAGTAAATCTTAATATCTCAAGAGTCACAACCCATACTCCTCCATCTACTGTGGGAACCCTCACAGTGTTATCCAATTGTTGACTGGACAATAAAAGTCAAGAGATGATACAAGCTGGTGACCAAGAGCGATGACACATTCCTTCAGCTATGTACTCTTGAAACGCAGTTTTTCACACACACACACACACATCATCCGCAACTAAAACGTACCACCCAAGTAAGCCAAGACGCTTAAAACATACCATACACAGCTGACGCACCCAAAATATACCCGACACACCAAACGCACCCAGAACAAATTACACACACCAAACGCACCCAAAACATACCCCAGAGTGCACACTCATCTTACGAGAGGAATATCATACTGAACCCATAAACTACGATGAAGCATTTCATGGTTATATACGTCATAACCCGAAGCTTCGAACCTAATATGAATCTATCTATTGTCATGTGTATTCTTATTGCTCCTTGAGAATCAAAAGGAGAGATTCCATTGAATAGATAGAGATTTACATCTATTTAGCGGGCCTGCTGCTGTAAATTACTACAAAGACCTTTTTCTTTTCATTTCAAAAACGAAAAATTATGAAAATGTATTCATAGATGTGGAAATTTAATCTCGAGTTGTACCAGTATTTTTTTTTTCTTTTTTCCTGTAGTACAAGAAAAATTGTTCATGCATTATCTTCTTATGTTTCTTGTTACCATGTACAACCACACAGCTTTCCATAACTCCTCATGTGATTGGTCTGCTGACTGTACATGACTCCAGTTCTCCCCCAGCCACCAGGTCTGGAACTTGATAGTTATGTACGTTGCTACGGCAGACCCAGACATGAGGTTTACCAGGCACGTACTTTGGTCCAGCACACCCGATCCTCACACCTGACACCCATGTACTCTGCCCCAGCAAACAAAAACACTTTTTTTTAACTTTTTATTTTGTGACTTTTGACATTTTCCAGGGAACGAGATCAGGTATTAATCATTTTTATTTTCTTGTTAATAAAACTCGATTAAAATTACCAGGAGCATTGAGACGCTAGACAGTTGGGAGATATGTTGTCATTTAATGATTAATGTCGAAATCCATTCATATCTTTTAGCTAATTTTGTAGATTTAGAAAATACTGAGAGGAAGAAAATCTTAGAAATGTTTATGATCTACGAAGTGCCGTCAATATACATTATATAATAAACAATATTCATGATCAGTGGAGGTGTCGAGAGAAGCAACATTCAATAAACACGTTGTGCAGTGAGCGCTACGCGCCAGCCCCGCCACCTTGACTAAATCTGGTTGTGGGTACTCACAAGTTTGTACGTATTACATACCATCACCTGAGATCTTAAGAAATATGAATATGAAAAGAATCAACACTTGTCATCCAGTGTTCATCGTCACTGAGGTCACAACTGGAAATCAAACTGTCAGCGGCCAGAGAGGTCGTCGTCTGCCTCGCTCACTGATTCTCACGTGGGAAAAAAATAACAGCATTAGTTTGACGAACTGGATAACTGTGATAACGACTCGCCATATGATAACCCTCGTCATGTGATAACCCTCGTCATGTGGTAACCCTTGTCATGTGATAACCCTTGTCATGTGATAACCCTCGTCATGTGATAATGCCTCGACATGTGATAACGACTCGTCATTTTACTACAAATTAAAGATTTACGTGAAAAGTGACAGGAGAGACAGAGACAAAGTAGATCCTTATCAACGACAAGATATTACTTGAGAGAGAGAGAGAGAGAGAGAGAGAGAGAGAGAGAGAGAGAGAGAGAGAGAGAGAGAGAACTTATCAATGCTTGACCTATTTCAGCATTCGGAAGAGGAGAGCCCAGAGGATACCTTAAGAAGGATGTATCGAAAATTTCATATAGGGTAAACGCACGAAGCGTCTTATTTATTCATTACGGAGCCGATCACAATGTTGATCTTCCAGCGACACAAACGTAAATTCATTCTCGAATATATTGTTTCCCTGACGTCGAGCCAGACTGACACCGGGCCTCAGGTGTGCGGCCTATGATCAGCTGGGGAATGTTCAGTAAACTAATATTCTTCTACTTTTTGAGAATCATTTTGGTTGATTACTTCACTAAAGATGTAAATCTCATCTCAACTTCTTCAAAGCACTTCGCGTAAATTGGACACAATCAACATATTAAAACTTTTTCCATGGATGATTAGATATATATCTTTACGAGTTCATAAAGTAATTTTCTTTTAACAAAGTCTATAATCTGGTGAGCGATATAACCGTTTCTTCCCACAGTGAATCATATGATTTCTAAAGATATTCTAGTTATGAACGACACTGTCACCCTCTCCTCCCAGCGTAATTGTCGTACGTCACAAGGTATACACGAGTCTTTTCTATTTCCTCTCGTTGTATATCTAAATTTCAAATTCTGTTCAGTTTTTATCAGGGCAGTGGTTGAGGTGCTGAGCTCTGAGCCTCCGGTGATCGTGAATGGTAAGCCATCAAGCCGACACTGACAGAGAAAAGCCATTACCGGCCGCCTGTGTGGCTGAAGACATGAGCAGGTTGGGTTTACGGCCCAGGTATCTGCCTGGCAGCGTGACGGCAGGAGACTGAGCGCCTCTGGTATGGTGTGGTGGATGGTCAGGTCTGATCTGAGTGAAAATATAGATGGAGATATAGATGGATAGTCTCTCTCTCTCTCTCTCTCTCTCTCTCTCTCTCTCTCTCTCTCTCTCTCTCTCTCTCTCTCTCTCTCTCTCTCTCTCTCTCTCTCTCTCTCTCTCTCTCTCTCTCTCTCTCTCTCTCTCTCTCTCTC
This sequence comes from Panulirus ornatus, assembly GCF_036320965.1. Taxonomy (NCBI): domain Eukaryota; kingdom Metazoa; phylum Arthropoda; class Malacostraca; order Decapoda; family Palinuridae; genus Panulirus; species Panulirus ornatus. The sequence continues at coordinate 75,759,744 of NC_092226.1, read as the reverse complement.
TCTCTCTCTCTCTCTCTCTCTCATACATCTTCGATGACAAAAGTTGGAGGCTAGAAAACACATCCTCATCAAGGCCAGACCTTACATGAAACCAAAGAATTGAGTGAAAAATACAGAGCAAAAGGGAACAAAGGAGAAGAATGACCTAACACTTTTTAGGGGGATGGAAAGCCTTCCTGTCAGAGGTGGACTTGTCGTAGGTGTTGGGAAAGACGTGAGAAGGTTAGGAGTTTCGTTGCTTGACGGTGTGGGAAAAGAAAGAGGAATGTCAAAGGCTCACTCACCTCTGAGTCTTGACTATACCCTCACAGTTACAATGTAATGCAGTGGCTCGCAGGGCAGTGCGTGGTCAAGCCAAGTTGTGTCTGCACGCACACAGCTGGAAATCCCATTCTCAGCGCCGCGAACATTCTAAATACCCCATAACGTTTGTGAAGTCTTTTCTGCTGAACATTTCTTGGTATCTCCTCAGTGTTTACCTTCATTTTTCTATATATTCTTAACCACTGGCTGCATCTTCGTCAGCAGACACTTTAGTTGTGTTAGTAGAAGCAAAATGATTCTTCATAGTCTGTTGGTCTCTCCAGATACGGTAGTTGCCTGTAGTCGTCATTTTAGCCCCTCAAAATCTTGTCTACTTACACTTATAGCAGTTAAGGGCACTTACTTCATCTACCTTCCAATGTGATATCTGGGTAACTGAGCGCTGACGACTTTTCTGCTGGCGTTGGAGTTGGAGGTAGCATATGGCATCTACATCTGCCTCTAGAAATGTATATATAAAGCCCCGTTCTTTCCCATGTAAATATATACAGTGGGCCACCTCTCAGAGGACGAGTCATGATTCTATTTACTTCTCTTTCTCTTCCTTTGCCTAACTTTTTCTACGTAATCCTCTTCGTATTACTGACGCTAGTTATGACATTATGTTTCCACGGTGCTCTTAGGCATGGAGGAAATCAGGTGACACCATACAAAGCATACCATGATTCACGGGACCAAACGACAGCCAGGCCAGAGTATTGCATGTCCACAACACCTCTGAACGTGACCTGATCATCATGGCTGTGTGGATGCTCGTCGTGATGATCCACTGGGACGGTGTTGACGAGGGAAGGAAGCTATCCTGATTTTCCCATTCTAAACTACGGCCTTCAGGGTCGCTGTTTATACTACTGACACATTTTTAGTCAGCCAAAGACAGAGGGAGGAAGCCATCACTGGCATCCACCAGGCAGTAAAGACCTGCCACTGATAAGTGTAATGAGTTTTGTAAAACATGTGGACGATCCACCTCATCAAACTAGATGCAAAATATGACTCAAGATCTGAGGAAATGTTTCCACTCTTATTTCGGCTGCAGAGTTGGAGATCAAGACAAGTCCAGAGACCCATATTCAGTCTGCTGGTCTTGCGTGGAGAACGTACGACAACTGCCACTAGAAAATAGAACATTTGGCGAAGTGAGTAAGTTATGTTGCCATTATGTTTCCCTTTAAACTTATTCTCATGAAAACTTTGTCAAGTGGCTTAAATAAAGAATCGAATGATTACAATACGAATGTCTCAAGTCCAACAAATTTGTTGTACAAAACTTAAAGAAGATATGTCTTTATAACCCACAGACGCAATAACTTTTCTATAAGGCACGTTTTGCAGAATTTGTGAACAGCCATGAGGAAGATACCTGGCTCGTAGCTAAGACTGACGCAAGGAATTTTCTGGGAAAGGAGAGGTTGGTTGATTAGGAGAAAATTGGCTGATACGTTGAAACTATACATAACATTTATCGTAGACTCACATTTAGAGTTCATTCCGGAGTTGGTGAAGAATCTGCAAAGGTTCCCGTAATTAAGAACGTTTAGATAACGTGTCAGCTTTCCTCCAGCCCCTCAGACAGGGGATGTAGAACGATAGAGCAAATTCTATTCCCTCGCTGGATGGCAATGCTGGAGCACTTGCCAACTCCATTAGGCTTGAAGAGCTGGAATTCTCTCTCATCTGGGTAATTGGAGGAGGCAAGACTTCTTGAAATGATGTCATTGTCCTCACTGGGCCCAGTATACCGTCCAACACAAGTCTTACAACTCAGTGCACGTCGGTTACACTGCTCTGCTCTCCTCTGCAGCAGCTGCCTCAGTGTTCAGAGTAAACTGGGTCACGAAGGCTAAATCAATGGGTAGAGCAGGAGGATCGAAACGGGTGTAAAGTGCAGCGTGTGATGTCGCCAGTAAGCAGAAAGTGTCCTGATTGATGGGCCACTACGGTTTGTATTGGGGATTTCCTCACGTGAACTGTGTTCTGGTGCGAAATGGAAGAGTCACGGATCAGCTAATGTACACATTCTTAAACATGACCAACCCTCGCCTGGGAGATCAGAACCTAACCCACAAGATAAAGTGCAGGAATTAGATAAACCCTGGTTATAAATTACTCTAAATGGATGTGTCCTACCCGAGGTAATCAAGAGAAGTGTCACTTGCTGTAACAGAGAAGAGTAATTATACCAAATCACTTGATGTAAAAATCCCAGGGGATGACAGCTCATCAGATTCTCATCTGCTAATTGTCTATTCTGTATATATATATATATATATATATATATATATATATATATATATATATATATATATATATATATATATATATATATATATATATATATATATATATATATATTTTACCCCGGACGCTTCACATGCCTTGATTCAATCCACCGACAGCACTTCAACCCCTGAATACCACATCGCTCCAATTCACTCTATTCCTTGCTCTCCTTTCACCCTCCTGCATGTTCAGGCCCCGATCACACAAAATCCTTTTCACTCCATCTTTCCACCTCCAATTTGGTCTCCCTCTTCTCCTCGTTCCCTCCACCTCCGACACATATATCCTCTTTGTCAATCTTTCCTCACTCATTCTCTCCATGTGCCCAAACCATTTCAAAACACCTTCTTCTGCTCTCTCAACCACGCTCTTTTTATTTCCACACATCTCTCTTACCCTTACGTTACTTACTCGATCAAACCACCTCACACCACACATTGTCCTCAAACATCTCATTTCCAGCACATCCATCCTCCTGCGCACAACTCTATCCATAGCCCACGCCTCGCAACCATACAACATTGTTGGAACCACTATTCCTTCAAACATACCCATTTTTGCTTTCCGAGATAATGTTCTCGACTTCCACACATTTTTCAAGGCTCCCAAAATTTTCGCCCCCTCCCCCACCCTATGATCCACTTCCGCTTCCATGGTTCCATCCGCTGACAGATCCACTCCCAGATATCTAAAACACTTCACTTCCTCCAGTTTTTCTCCATTCAAACTCACCTCCCAATTGACTTGACCCTCAACCCTACTGTACCTAATAACCTTGCTCTTATTCACATTTACTCTTAACTTTCTTCTTCCACACACTTTACCAAACTCAGTCACCAGCTTCTGCAGTTTCTCACATGAATCCGCCACCAGCGCTGTATCATCAGCGAACAACAACTGACTCACTTCCCAAGCTCTCTCATCCCCAACAGACTTCATACTTGCCCCTCTTTCCAAGACTCTTGCATTTACCTCCCTAACAACCCCATCCATAAACAAATTAAACAACCATGGAGACATCACACACCCCTGCCGCAAACCTACATTCACTGAGAACCAATCACTTTCCTGTAATGGATAAGTATATAACAAACGAATGTTGAAATAACACGCAAACGAAAAAAAAAAAAACTATTGGCATGAATGAAAGTGAGCTGATAGAAGAGAAAAAAGATTCTTCCTTTACAATACAGAAAGTCAAACATGTCGTTGGAACCATCCAGGTTGTGCCCAGTAAGGTGACGTACTTCAGTCTGGCCGACCTTCCAGCTCGAGCTGGAGGTCGACACCACCTCGTCAGCGGACGTCTTCACTGGGATGAAAGATGCTCTGGTTTTGTCGCTACGTCTCAAGGGATGTTGATGAGCAGGATGACGTTTACCTTGCAGAAAATTGGAAGATTTCTGAGTTCCTTTCATTTTCTTCCTTACTAAGGGAACGATGCTTCACCCCAGCACATGAGTCTTGAGGGCTGAGGACTATAGTGTCTACGAATAGACGACATTCATTAGACACGTACGTCACTGTGAATGACAGATAGTGTGGAGGTCGTGACCCAGAAACTGAACAAATGAATATTTATGACGTCGTTGGCTGACGTCCTTGCCAGGTTCTCCTTGCCTTCGCCCACCTGCTTGTGAATGATGCCATAAAATTAGTTAAACATACCACACGACAGACGAGTTTATATTTAGTGCAGAGTCTTGTTAGAAAGTTTTCCCCACACTTACTTTAAGGTTCACGGACGTGATTATCACAGTCTCATACTGGTAGAGTTGTAGCAGGACATTGCTACAGAACTGCGAGTAATGTAAAAATATAACTCACTTTCGACAGCTGACGAGCAGAGCCACTTATCTATGCAAAGACAAATGGGGACAAGAATTTCATCGCTGGTTTGATACAGTGAGAACCTGTTCCAATACCAATTCTTCCGTATCAAGACGCTATTCAGATTCCTGAGCTCGTGTAGGATAGATGTTTGAAGACAGAAATCTACCACAGGAGAAGCTCCGTTAAACCCCACCTAAAATCCCACAGAGATAATTCTGTTCATATCTTAGGAAAAACATTGTAAAAAGTTGGACATCTGAAATCCTCTGGAATTCGAGAAATCCTCTCATTTTAGAGTGAAATCCTCTGAAATGAAAACGCTCATCTTCATTACGACATAACTGAAATAGTGAAGTGCTCTACGTCACGAAGTTCTCCACAGTATGTAATATAGCGGCAGTGGAGGGCACCTCGGGCGCTGCCAGCGTTCCCCAGTCGGCGGGCCAGATGGCTCTTGTCTTCTAGTTATGGGTCGACTGGAATATGAGATAAACCACAGACGAACAACTGAGAACTGAAGGAGGGGTGACATGTGCCTCCCACGGTGTGTTGTCCAGCATCACAGGTGACAGGATCTGCACCAAGAAGAGTTACACAACGAGGCTGACATGATATACCAGAGCTGATGCTGAGAGCCACCATGTGTCTCCATGCATCCTCTCCTTCCATGACGCCTCACACACAATCAGGCTCGTGCCCGCCTACCTTCATACCGCCTCAGACGCCACAAGGTGCACACAAGTTTCTTCCTCTTTTGGACTCTCGCGGTGATTTTGATTGTCACTTGAAACTGTTGGATGTAGTTTCCCTTCAATGATTAATAAGTTAGTCTTTATCTTTTTGATACATTCATTTTCGATAACTAAATCTTTTTTCAAGAGTTTCGTTAGTGCTTTCATCTACATCCATGGTGCATCACCTTATACGATGCATAATACTTTTCACGGACACACATTCGATCAGACAAACCCTCTACTCTGAGCATCTCTCCAACTACATTGTCATCCCCAGGTTCCTCACCATATCTTACTTCTTATCATCTTTCTAATCTCCTCATCCTTGATAATCACATTATTTCCTCAAGAAATAATGGGTTATCTAACTCATTCCATTCCCGAAAATGACTATTCCTGCAGGAGATATCTGTCAACAGTATCTCCTAATTCCTGCTGTCAATAATATATCCCAAAACTAATTTCCTGTACGACAAATGGAAGACGTCTCGTTAAGAGAAGGGTTCATGGAATGTAAGTCAGGATCTTACGGTAGTATTACCAGACCTGGTTGGTGATGGTAACTACCGACCTGTGGTAATATGGTACAAGCAATGAGATAGTGATATGAATGATATCCCACCCAACCAAGAACCTCTACATTCAGAGACTGAACAGCTGAGTTGGTGAGACAATATCTGTTTAGATACGCTTATCAACGTCTGGTTTCGAACCTTTCTCTGCTACAGTCTCGTCAAAGAACTTCTCACTCCAAAGAAGTCTGAATTAATCCGCCACTAGAAGTATGCTAACCTTGAGCTCCCGGAGCCTCTGGAAAGGCCCTGGGTAACACTACGATTTTTCTACAGAAGTTGATCCTGGAGTAAATGATTGAATAAGATAGTGAGAGAGAGACAGAGGAGGAGGGAGGAAAGGGAGGAAGAAAAGGAAAGAGACGAACGCACTGAACGCTCAGCAAGCTGTAGGATGATCAACAAGAGTGAAACGAATACCCGACTAGGTGAGTACAAGGCATACTTTCCAATGGCAACACCGCCACCAGAAGTCCACTTTCCTTTGTCATTATCAGCCATAAGTCTACCTCCCCTGCAGTGGAAGATATACAGGGAAATTATATACTTGTGCCTCCATCCGTGGGCTGGATTCGAGATGGGATAATGTTATGTGGAGTAACAGTGGATGATGGAAAATGCTTGTACCCGGACTGAGATTGTGAGGAGAGCTAACAAACTCAAGATTTTCTGGAGTGCTCCAGACAGTTATAGAGAGTGATAACAGGCAAACATTTATGCTTCATTAAACAAAGCCACATCAAAAGTTGTGTCTCAGTTCTTCCCACAGATTCTTGTGAGCCCTCACAAAACATGTGACGTATGAATAGCGTCCATCAGTGAACCTTACCTAAGTTGGCTTGAACTTACGTAATCCTTACGTAATTCAGTCGACAAGAGGAGAGGGTTACTAAGATAGTCGCTGTTATCCACTTTGATAACTTAAAAACATTATGATATAATCTAAAATCATGCAATGCAATTGATGACAAAATCGCTTGATGTTTTCTAAGACATTAACGGACTTATTGTCACAGGATGTAAAGCACTGCATAACCCTCTGATGTAGAAGAGAGTATATTACAGTAGATAACAGAGAGAGAGAGAGAGAGAGAGAGAGAGAGAGAGAGAGAGAGAGAGAGAGAGAGAGAGAGAGAGAGAGAGAGAGAGAGAGATTTATGGTGTGTAAAAGTAGCTATGGAAACAGCTATACAAAAAGTTTATTCTCTTGCTCAACAAAAGCCTACATGTAGATCATGAATTAGATCGGTTGACAATTGAATGACTCGTTACCAAACCGGTTCTTAACTCTGTTTGGTGGAGATCCAATGTTCAGATCGGCAACATACGCCTGTAGATCACTTACCTGCCCGTGGTCACCTTCTGGACCATGTGGATCAGCTGAACTTCCTGTAAGGTGGATTGTTCTACACCAGGACATCGGTCACTTCCAGCGAACAAATTTACCTGAACACTCATCATCACAACGATAGATGTTTACCAGTACACATATTGCCACGACGACAAATTTTACAGACCAAGCTTGTGTTACCGAGGCGTGTTATGTTGCTCTCTGAATCCATGTTGCATAAGTTATAGATAACGCACTTGTGACCAGAATCTCCTGTTGTTGCATCTAGTTCATCTGTAATCTACAGAGAACGTTTCATTATGTAGAATCGGACAGAGGAATGTATACAGCAACATGCCACTGGATCCTTTCAAGACCGATTCTGGTAATGGATGAAATAAAGACAGATATCAGCCTGGCAAAGAGAAAAAAACAAGCAGATAAGTTATGGAAGATATCTGACTTAAGAAGAAACACGTGTAAACTGACGCCTTGTTTTGATATCAGATCACCTGTTGTTTAAGAAACTAATCTGTTTGCGTAATATGCCTCTTGCGATGATGGTATCTTCATTTTCAATACTTCACTTGATGAAGAGCTGAGGTTGACTGAGTCAGTACTGGAACATACCCTGAGATAGTCAAAGTTGGATGTCGGAGTATCTGTCTCCTTGTCAACGCCAGGGAACAATACCAAAGCCATGTCGATAGTTTTAATGAGTTTTCTCAACTTCATAAAACTGTTTTCGGCATCCGGAAAAAGACGAGGACGTAATGCTGTTCGCTACATTTCATCTGGATAATAATCTGTGAAATGATATTGTGTATTACATAAACTACACCAGAGCTCTTGTTAATGCAGTGACATTACAAGAATATTTCATGATATCCAGTGATACGTCAATGGGGAGTTTCAGTTACAGAATAACAATTTCACCCCCATCTTTAACTACGAATCATGACTGAATTATAGTGACATGGATATTCGTGATTATCTTAAATTACTTTTTTCATTGTATAATCAGTTTTATTACGACGATGAACTATTGATTTTCTAATTTACTATACGCTATATACCTCTATGTAACATAATTCTCTCAGCTAATGTCACCTTTAAAAGTCTCTAGTATTACACAGCGCTATACACTCCTGTATGTCAATACCACCTATATCATGTAGCATTATAGTCAATCGTTAATCTATATCTCATATAAAACAAACTCAATATGTCAATTAATGTCGCACACTTCGCTCAGCTGTAGCTTTTTAAGATAACAGAAATAGTTAGATAATGTCACAGATATTATTCATCTCTAAACAATAGCCATCTGTTACAGACGAAATCTGATGAAGTTTTATAAACTTAATCTTTCGTAGCAAATAAATACATATCTTGATTTTCATGGATGCTGCTGCCAGTTGACTGAATGTTATAAATGAAGGCAAATATTAAATGTATTCCATTATCAAAATACAAGTCTGGCAATAAAACGGTATAGGTTTTATTGATAAGCGAAATTCTCAATTGTATTGATCCATAAGTCTTGCTCTTTCTGAGTCTCTGCACCAAATTGTGAAAGGAAAATTATTTAATACTTTGGCACAAGGTAGCGTAAAGTAAGTCTGTCCTTGATATGTACATAAGAAAACAACCAGGTTCTATATAAATGAATCTGTGTCTATAGGTCAAACCAATATGTCTGCCACATAATGTTAAGACATCTCACAATACTTGGAAAAGAAAGAAAAACGAACATTATGATTCGCTAAGAAACTCAGGCACTCCGAAGAAAATAGAGGAAACGAAAACAAGAAGATTGATTTACAAAAGATCTCGGAAAGTTTGGATAAGTTATAGAAACATGTATATGAACCTAAAACAAATCATAAAGCGTTAGAATATATAGGAGATCCTTAGATTACCTGCAAAAATCGAAGCATTTTTAAAGACATGAAGTTAGATAAAGTAATCTTACATAGGTTTTGTGAGACAGTCACTCACATACAGCAGAGCGCATCATTGTATTTGACCTCATCAACATCTTTTCAAGATTTCACTTTGGAGAGAAAATCTAAGGACCCTTTGTTTATCATTCAGCAATATTACAAATGCATTCATTTAGGCAGCACCTGTAGTGTCTTCCTAAGGAGGGATGTTGGGAGTGAGTTATGTTGTGATGTTCCAGATATACGAGGCGAACATCGCGTCCTTGTTCTCAGGTCTACCAGTCCCCAGCGGAGACCTCCATCACCACGAGAGATACGAGCAGCAATACATTACCATTGATTCTAACCTCCTGTATTGGCTGAAGCAAATGATGTGCACACACACACACACACAAGGACATAAGACGACAGGAAACTATAGCTAGGACAAACTTACACACATGGATACTCAAGCTGTTCAATAGATAGATAGATAGATACACAGGTAGTATTGCAGTTAGATACATATATGCATACATACATACATGATACATACATACATATATACATACATACATACATACATACATGCTTACGTACATGCACACATATATACATAAATACATATATACATATATGGATAGATAGTTGAACTAATAGGTAAGTAGATAGGTAGATGATAAATAGATAGGTATGTGGGTAGATAGAAAGAAAGACAGATAGATAGATAGATGGATAGATCGATTCAGAAATTCAAACTTCTCATTCTGAGAGTTCTAATCTCCTCATTTCATGGTCATGATGTGAATCACATTTCAGGTCATGATGTTTTTTCTTCGTCATACTTTAATTTCGTCCATCATTAGACACAGAAGAACCTCGTCGCTCCGCCTCCCTCCAAGTAATCCTCCCTCTCACTGGAATCTCTTCTGGCTTCTGAGAATTCTCCTTTGTCCTTCGGCCTTGTTAGAATGTGTCACATCCATTCCCTCACTTTCCATTTTTCTTTATACTTTTTCTTCGTCTGAATTTTACTCTCTCTCTCTCTCTCTCTCTCTCTCTCTCTCTCTCTCTCTCTCTCTCTCTCTCTCTCTCTCTCTCTCTCTCTCTCTCTCTCTCTCTCTCTCTCTCTCTCTCTCTCTCTCTCTCTCTCTCTCTCTCTCTCTCTCTCTCTCTCTCTCTCTCTCTCTCTCTCTCTCTCTACCCCAGGGTCAGTGTAATCTAGCAATTCCCATCAATTTTCCTAAGACGGTGCTTCACCCTTAAGATTTACACCCTTACGACCCGGTGGCCCCAGTGCTGTACACAGAGGTACTAACAACACACACGCTTGGATAACATTATCTTGGACCTGGAGGCAAGACCCCACTGCCGTAATTACACAATTTACATAACTACAGACAGGACTCTCATGCCTATAAAGGTGTGATCTAAACACAAGGGATAATCCGTTTATTCGACTTAGTGTGTAGCTTCAAGCTGCTGTATCGACATTATAGCTGTATTCCTGTATCCTATATACCCCGCTTCCATAAACCAGCAGGGAGGCCCTTGAATAATACTGGTACAAACCCCATATACTCCTCCCAATCGACACCATTACCAGTAAATCCCCTCCATCACTCCTGTTGGGCCAGTTGCCCTGTCCTGGATTCGAACTCTCTAGCTTGTGTAATCCACAGGCTACAAAGCATCAAGTACACCCCAGAGATTCATGATTAAATGAAATAAATCTGTTCCTTCTCCTCCTCTTTCCCTTATCAACCCTATCTTTACTCTCTTCGTCCTGTTCCACATATCTATTCACTCTACATGACAAAACCTTCCAAACATCCCATCCCACATTTTCGCTATCAGTATTTCAACTTGTACAATAATTTCCTATTATGGAATCATCTTATTCCACTGTTGCTATTTGTCTTCCTTCACGTCCCACTCTTGATTGAATAGTTCATCTCCACAACTTGCATTCTCTCTGTCACTATTATTACAAGCTCAAGTTTCTCCCACATACATCATGATATAGACTGAACTTTGCCTTCAGAAAATCTTTGCTCTTGCCTTCTTATATCTATTACTCGCTCGACGTTTCTATGAGGGTCAAAAATAAGTTTTCCTTCCAGCAGATTTTAATGTATATCGTTATCTGTTCCTCTTTATCATCAAGAACTCTTCTAAGACAACCAAAGATCTTACTCTGACTCTGCTTCCTCAAACGCCCTTGAACTTGACCTTTAACCCAGAGGCTCTGAACACAACGCTAGAACAGTCTTGTTTACTTAACACGTCCAAGATTTTTTAAGAATTTACTTCACTGTGAACTGAGCTGGTACCTTCCAGAGATTCTGATCCTACAATTACCTTTGAAACTCACTTCTCGAAACACGTAACAAATAGAATTCAGATATTTTTCTCAAAATGCTATAAACGAAGGTCTGCCATCTTAGATGGTATAAGGGAAGTATCTAACTGTGTCAAAAGGAGCCAGGACGCAATGTTTTATATAGATCTAGAAATTAATTCCTGGGATCCTGCAGGATAAAGGATAACATTTATAGAGAATGTGAAGAATGTGCTCAGCTGCACTTGTATTAAGATCTGTACCTGCTTGATATACTTCACGTCGACTGCTGACCAGCACCAGGTTGCATCTTGTCCTCCCTCACATCCACAAGACTCAAGCAATCAAAGTGTCGTCCTTTTGGGTTTTCAAAAACATTAAGTAGAGTCAAATGCTATATGACTGGCATATTGTGATCCTCACAATATCAGATTAATGATGGATCCTCTGTGCATAGTACAGCTTAGTTACATGAAGCTTTAGGCAAAAATGTAATCTTTAAAGCTGGAGCTTCTGGGTCTTCCATAAGAAGTATGATAAAGTTAAAGTCTCCTGGGTTGCCACAAGGTAAAGTTATGATTAGGAAAAGTTAAAGACTTGATCCAGGGTCCGGGATGGGGATGTGCGGAAGAAACAGAAGCAGACGGCGAAAGAAAAAGTAACTGAATCTAAACTCAGCGTGAGCAATACCAGGGAAGAGCAAAAAGGAAGGAGGAAAAGACAGCTGTGGTGGTCCGCAGGGTTGGGTAAAGCGAAATAGAACGTCAAGAGAGAGAGAGAGAGAGAGAGAGAGAGAGAGAGAGAGAGAGAGAGAGAGAGAGGGGGGGGGGGGGGGTTACGCGTGCCTAAGAAGAGATTTTGCCATGAAGCAGAGTTGTTGCGTAACGCATATACTGCTCGTGTCGTTGTGTTCACTACTGTCTCGTACCTCGTAAAGTTTTCAATTTTGGGTTCATCTGGAGCAGTTTCTCGCAGTTTCTCCGTCTTTCTAACCAGGATCACGTTTGGTAAATCATATGTGTATATATATATATATATATATATATATATATATATATATATATATATATATATATATATATATATATATATATATATAGATAGATAGATAGATAGATAGATAGATAGATAGATAGATATATAGATAGATAGATAGATAGATAGATAGATATAGATAAATATAAATATATACTCATCATGTTGATAATGTATCACCAGGATTAAGAAGCCACACAAGTACAGGAGATCAACACTGCAGCAAGAGTGTGTGTGTGAGGCTGGGGCCTCGTCTTCAGGGACGGGAGATGGCAACACCAGCTGGTGTGGGGTTCCTCTCCCTCCCAGATGGTGAAACTTTCATCATGGATCGACTTTTCCTTAAGCAAAAATTTGGTGAGATTTCCCAGACTGGTAGTGCGCTGACCCTTAACGTTATCCTCTCCCAAGCTGTGTATCTCAAGTTGAGATAACATTCTCCGGGCGACCTTTGACCTTTGCATACTGAGAGGAGAGGTTGTGCTCTGTGAAAGTGATTTGAAAACGGCTGGCTCTTGTGGGTCATACTTTTCTTGAAGTATTTTTGTTTTCTGGTCTTTAATCCCGGTGTATGGCGCCAGAAACTCCTTGATGCATGGTATAGACCGATGCCATCGATTGTGTGGGGATGTTAGTGTAAACTATTTCGTAAGTTCATGGTAGACTAAAGCAGTACTGAGGACATCGTCTGTGGCCAGGCTAACGTAAACCATCTTACAGATTCTTGGTTCAGAGTAAACCGAGTGGGACCAAGACTTACGCCTGCAGCCGGGCGCTTAGCATTGCCATGGTAATCAAGAAAGTTTGAAGCATCAGTACGAAGCACTGAATGAACCAGAGCCTCGCCTGTGGCCATCGTGAAGCACTCACGCCGGGAACTGTGCATCACCTTGACAAGTTGAGATTCTCCTCGTCTCCTAATGTGTTCTGTAAGTGTTACTCCAAGCGAGAGTTAACTCTCTCTCTCTCTCTCTCTCTCTCTCTCTCTCTCTCTAGCTACGAATATCCACCAGTAAAAATATTTCATATTCTGCACAAACATTTTGCAGTTTACAGCCATTGGAAACATCGATCCCTTGATACCGGATATTTCGACCCACTAAATGCCGGAATCCTCGCGTGGGTTCCAGCATTTGCATAATGACGTACGGTTCCCAGTACGAATCCTCTGTCTCGAAAAATGCTAACCACATCGCCTATCCAACCATGTTATCAGATTCCTACTGTGCTTCCGGGTGTGTTTCCAACATTTGATTTTCTTGTTGTGCGGAGATAAACAGGCTATCAGTATGAGCATTACATGGCCTGGTTATGTGTTCATCTCTCAGTACATGCAATGCACTTTGCATAATGGGAACTCTAGCCTAAAAGAACAGCGTTTGACGATACTGACCTGATATTATATTCTACACACACACACACACACACACACACACACACACACACACACACACGTCTGCTTGTTCCCTCAGCCACCAAACTTGCCTCACCACCATTCTAACTAATTATCCCAGGGGCAACTTACGACAGACAACCATTAGGGTTCTCCCAAGTTTATAATACCCAGCAGTAGGTTTAACTGCCTCTCAGGACCGGCGCTGATGACTGCCAGGACGTGGCAGGGTAAGATATAGGGGTGGCAGGGAGGGTCATGACCTCTCATGACCAAACTTTCTGTTACGTATGACCTCTTCAGACCCAGTATGACCTCGTCCTACTTCATATAAATGTAATAACGTTTGTTGTATTACTCTCTCTCTGTCGTATCAAAGATGATATGTAAAGTAGGTCATGCTCACAGAGGTGTGGGGCCTGACCTAGCATGTGTTAGCCTCTCCTCAGAGGTCACCAGAGGAGCGCGTCACTACGTGTGACCACAAGCTAAAACGTTTCGCCATTCAGAAGAACACAAAAGACCCTCACTCTTATAACCCTGGTGAATAAAGATCAAAATATTGCATTGTTCTCAGCAATCCATAATAGAAATCTTACGTCGGAATTTTCTGCATATTGTCTCTCCTGCCTTAGTGAAGTAGGGAGCGCCTGCCTCTTCGTTATTTCCCATCCGACCCACAGACTGAGCAACCTTGAGAATTTGCTGCTCAGCAGATGACTTTGAAGTCACTCGTCCATTGGCATTGGCAAAGATCTCTCCGATACTATCAGGTTCCACTGACGGTCTTTTTCTACAGGAAGTACAGCTATCATCGAGACTTCCAGGTTCCAGAAGTTTTCTTCTCCACCTGTTGAGTGTCGTCTCACGGATGTGGTTCTCCTCCTCGTTCCGTTCTGAATCTGTGTTGATCCTGAGAGCCACATACACATCTAAATTTTTCCTTTTTAGTAAAATACATAGTGCAAAACCATCCTATAAAAGACGAAGAAGACATTATGATTGGTATGAAAATCAAAGTAAATATATAAGCTTAAATCAAAAATGATATCTATCTATCTATCTATCTATCTATCTATATATATATATATATATATATATATATATATATATATATATATATATATATATATATATATATATATATATATATATACATATATTGAGAATGAATTTCGCATTGGTGTGGACAGACGAAATAACAATGTTTACATACCTCAAGGGTGAGCGTGTTCTCGTCATTGCCACAGCCAGCCATCATCAAGGTCTTCCTGCCTCTCACAAGGTGATACTGACACCAGCTTTGGTCAGAGGTGAAAACCCGTCATTGGATATGTCAAATGTCATAAGACCTGTATATACCCACGCACATATAAGGATACACATACATATGTACGTACACATGCTTGGCCAGTAACACTCACGGAATCTCTCACCCGGAAAGATACAGACATGAACACATTCATGAATGGATACATACACTGTAAGACACTCATGGCCGCACATATGAAGGTAGTCCGGGAGAAATACATGGGGAAAACACACACGAGAAAGGACATCTAAACGTTCAAGGACACATGTACATGGATATTCACACACACACACACACACACACACACACACACACACACACACACACACACAGAACTACCGATTACATTAGCTTCCGCCAGCCCGCAAGGGCAGAGAGGGGATTATACCCAGTGACTGAACACGGTTTCAGTTCATGTTTGCACAGATCTTTAACATAAAAGAAGGGAATTGATGTGATGGGTACACTGCTCTGGCACTGATGGAGCTACTGCCATAAGAGACAGACATGACTGCACTAATTGATCATGAAGGTCAACACACTCTAGTCAGAGATGTTTACCAACCTTTCTGGCAATAGGGACTTCCTGGAAGCAACATGAGACTGAAGTGGCTCTAAGTAGTCTGCACGGCTTGTTTACAACAGCTAACGACCGTAGGGGCTTGTTTGTATTGTAGGGGCAGCCTCTTGCGGACTTAAAGAAATCAAGATTTTCATATAAAAATGTACGTATGAAGAATGTTTGGACGTTTTCCGTATTACTAATGGAAAAGTTTACATCACGAAGGTTTAAGACAGATTGGGGAGAGAATGTTAGAATGGAAATCTCTTGGATGTACCAGAAAGCTTGGTGTGACGTCATGTTGCAATATTATTTTTGGCACATTATAATCACGTGAGAAGAGTTGTTTTTACGTCCATCACGTCCATGAGAACCTCGAATCAGATGATATCAAAATCCACAGAGAAAGTGTAAGGACTAATATCCTTGCTACCATTACACTGCGCTTGGGCAGTCAAAGAGCGAGTGTCGTGTTTGCTGTATACACGATAGTAATGAGTACATTTCTGATAACCATTATCAACATTCCAGTGAATGTCACAAAGTGGGGCAACATTTTGCCACTGTGGAGACTGCGTGCGCCAACTGACCATGATGATGACACCATCATACCCAGCCGAGCTCAATGACCGAGTCATGTGGGAAGTTTGTCGTATCAAGGGAACGTGACACACTGGATCTCCTCATGATGAATTCAGTAAAGGGTGAAGAGCCTGCTGGACTGACCACCGGGGTCATTTCTTAAGCTTTGTCATTAAGCTGATCCGTTGTCAAACATACGCGAGCCATGTAACTAGCAGGGAAGCCGTGAGAACGAGGCTAGAACAGCAGAGTTTTATGTGAATCTCTGCCACACTCTTATCGAAAATATGGCCACAGTTGGGAGGAGTAAAATGAGTACAAGTTTATGTGGGTAATGCGTTCTGGTAAAGTCTTCAGATCTATCTAAAGCTATTCACATGGCTCGCCCTTCGATGACTGGAAGGATATAGAATGATACGTACACTGAGAATATTCTGAGCAGTTATGTATCGAAACTCTACCACATGCAGCCCTGTGGCAGAGATATATGTACACAGTAAGCTCACTCGGAAGTGTCTTAATGGGTGACGGAATCGCCAGAAACATTTCCTTTATATCTAAATGATTTGCACTACATTGAATAATATCTATCTGAAACATGATATTTTGGTAATTTTTATCTCGACACAGTTTGACATCCACAGACATTCTGCTTTATTCTGAACGATCCAACACCCATGATTGAATCTTAGTCTTGTTTTTAACAACCATGCTCACTCATGCTTTCTTGCACTTCGGAAACTGCTTGTGCTGGTGTTGAGTCTGAAGCTTAATGTGTGACGACTGCATATGTCTGGCAAATCTTCCTCAGATATTTACCATCAGAGTAAAGGAACTCACAAAGAGACCTGGATATGAAAAACAAAGAATTATTAGCTTAGAACGCAGAATATATACATAGGTAAGTCTCCTCACTTCTAAGGGCATAATTCTTCGAGTGAACTAGACATCAAACTTGGATCTATCATTACCGTTACGGTAAAACCACACAATGCTACACCTTCCCAAGAATGTCTCTACAGGTCTGAAAACATCATCAAGTTCCTGATGAGTTTCCAGGAGTGTATCCGTGGACGTAATGTACTCCTTTTCTTCTTCATTCACTTCAATTTACGACACATTACTAAGTTCCTGCTGGAGAAAGAAATCCCAAAGATATAAGTACAATAAATCTTCAGGATCGCTGGTAATGGCCGGGTCACGCTTCACACGACCACAATGTAACGTACATTTGGTGGCCTTCGGAGTAGATAATGAAAACCAAACATGTTTCCAAGTGTAAAAAGTTGTCTTATTAACTGTTGTTTCATTTTGATCTGCTTGCACGAATGCCATGCGTTCATCAGATGCTCTTCTTCCCATCTCTAGATTATATTTCTTTTTTTGCATTTCTACTTTGCTTTATGACTTTAACACCTCAGTCACAAACATCTGCAGAAGTCTGATTTGATTTGATCTGTCTGTCATTATCTAACAGCATTATCAAGAAGAGTGTTGAAGCTCACAATGTTTCTTGTGGTAGCCATGCGCACATCCTCGTCCTGTCCAGGCTGCCAGTTTAAAGCAACTGTTACCTAAAAACTCCTTGATTCGTTGTCCTAATTTAGTTTTACTATTTCTTCTTACTATTTTCCTTGATGAAACTGAACTTTTCATTTACAACTGCATTAGCAAAGTCGAAAAAAACAGTGTACATTCTTTTTCCTTGCAATGGATTTCACAGGTATTATTGTAGTGATCTGAAAATTGAATTTGTGCAATTTTAACTGTTTCATATACATAATAGCTGTAAATCATATATGTATCATTGTTGCTAACGATTTCCAGTATTCCTCTTATCACTTTCATAGAATGATGTTCAATATTACATTGTACAGATAGATCCTCCTTTGTACATAAGTGTCACATATGCATTTTTTGTGTATGTCTGCTCCACTGTTTTGACAAAGAATCTCCTGCTCGTCAGAAGCATCGCTGGGTTTGTTAGTGTCTCTGTCGTTCTAAGTTTGCTGAAGTATCATCAACTCCTGGCGCTCAGTTCTCTTTATGTTGTCTGTTGCGGTAATTATGTCAGTTTCTGTTATTTCAGTATTTATAATGTCTTCCTGGTTACACAAGCGAAACATTTCATCATCTTGCATTTTCTTTACTCTTTGGACCGACCGCTGAAATGCAGGAGAGTTAGCATTTTTCCTTGGGGTCTCTTTGATGTTTTTCTTTTTCTTAAAACGTTTAACCAGATATTTTTCCTTCTAGTTTATAGATATATGAGAATATGAATTTGATTTCCGTTTCATATTTTGTATTACTTTCTCCTCATTTAGTCTGTTCTGTTGTATGAGATAACATAATCTCTGTCTGTTTCATCATTTTCTTCCATCCATCCTAATGCATTATGCAGACTTATCTAATTTTCTTTGTTTATCTCTATGAATCTCTCAATTTACATTATAATACATCTTTTCAGTTGGTTCTGATAAAGTAAGAAAGAGATAGAGAGAGAGAGAAAGAAAGACAATAGTGTGCGTTTGTGTGTGTGTCTGGCTGAGAGAGTAAGGTGCCACATGCAGGAGCTACTTCTGTGTTCAACATGATCCATGATATGTGAAGGATGTATTCCTCGTTACCTGATCAGATTACTGTTTGTTAATCAGCTTCTGATGTTTGACTCATACCATTCAATATATTTGTTTCTCCAAGTATTGGGATGAGGTCCAAGTAATGATCATCTGATGAATATAGAATGATATGTTTATTTAATAAAGTTAATTTCCAGCAGTAATGAATAGAATCTCATCATTTCCGCTGGAATAATCATAGAGCTGCACGGTTCATTTGGCACAGCAAATGGGAAAAGAGTTTTGACATTATTTATAAGCTTATTGAATAAAGAGTTTTAGACAAGACTTTTCAGATAAATGTTATACGTTCTTACAAAGCTAAATCACTTGTCAGAACGTTCTCTCTCTCTCTCTCTCTCTCTCTCTCTCTCTCTCTCTCTCTCTCTCTCTCTCTCTCTCTCTCTCTCTCTCTCTCTCTCTCTCTCTCTCTCTCTCTGCACTGTGGGATACAGAAGCAACACCTATATCTCCCGTGAAAAAACATTTAGATTTTCAGAAAAATTTTTACCTCGCCATTTCTACAGCCACAAATGATGTATGCAGATTGAGTCTCTCGTTCGTTTCGTCTCTGCTAGAGTCATCTACCAGGGTATGTTACTACAGTGCGTGTTGGTATCATGTGTGTGTGTGTGTGTGTGTGTGTGTGTGTGTGTGTGTGTGTGTGTGTGTGTGTGTGTGTTTGTGTGTGAGTGTGTTTAAGTGTGCATAGATACATCGAGTAAGTAACGTAAGGGTAAGAGAGATGTGTGGAAATAAAAAGAGCGTGGTTGAGAGAGCAGAAGAGGGTGTTTTGAAATGGTTTGGGCACATGGAGAGAATGAGTGAGGAAAGATTGACCAAGAGGATATATGTGTCGGAGGTGGAGGGAACGAGGAGAAGAGGGAGACCAAACTGGAGGTGGAAAGATGGAGTGAAAAAGATTTTGTGTGATCGGGGCCTGAACATGCAGGAGGGTGAAAGGAGGGCAAGGAATAGAGTGAATTGGAGCGATGTGGTATACAGGGGTTGACGTGCTGTCAGTGGATTGAATCAAGGCATGTGAAGCGTCTGGGGTAAACCATATATATATATATATATATATATATATATATATATATATATATATATATATATATATATATATATATATATTTGCCGTCGCTAGTAAGATTCAGTATAAAGATAATGAAATCCTTCATGCAAAAGTTCCACTCGACACTATAGCTTCTAAACGTCCACAGTTAAGCTCATGTGCCACGAGTCACAAAATTAAATTTTTTGAAATGAAGTTGAGCAGATTTTGTTAACAGTTGGCTTAGCTGCCTATGAAAATAAAAAATCTTATTCACACATTTTGCCTTCATTATATTTATTCCAAAAACTTTTTAATCAGATTATTTTCAATTGTTGTACATCTTTTCGTTAATTACTATTACAGAATAAACACTGGTAATATTGGTAAATGACACTTGTTCTCTCTCATGTCGGCTGGACTCCCTCTTCAACCTAACGTTCATTTTACACAAAATTTCCTCCAAGATGAAATGTTACTTGTAAGAAACTCTGCTTCCAGGAGCCTCTGTCTTATCTCCTCCTGTCTCTATTCCTTGTACCAGAGGCTTCTTGAGGCAGCACTTCCCCTCCCTCCTGCAAAAGATGGGACCTGGTCATGGTCACTACGAGCTGGCCTGGTCTCTGTGTGCTTGTGTCTCTTTTTTCTGGTGGTTCAGGAAACTTTACAGGCACGTAAACTATTATTTCTCTCGCCACGTACGTGAGCATTTACTTCCTCATGCTACGGGGGCACGCACCTCCGTGTGGCGAGTCTGTTCCGTTGGCACATAAACCCTGACATTCAGACAGACACAGAGACATGTAACGAAAACCATAATGATATGAAAATAACGATCAACGTAACCAAAAATGAAAGAATTTTCTGCTGCTCCTCCTGGTAATATGTTTCTAAACCTCAGCTCCTAAAAGAAAAGAAAATGATCAGAGACAAAACCTTTGATACAGAGCTCAAATTCCAGATTTTAAGTTACAGTATTTTCGGTATGAGTGACGAGCCACTCGCTCTCCCGAGAAATATGAAGATACATTGTCTTAAGTCTGATGGAGTACCTTTCTTGCTCAGCCAAGAAATAAGCCAAGCTGGGAGACGGTGCGTCTCTCACAATAAGAGTTCCACAAATGCATTTGTAATAAGTTGTATAAGTCGGGAGTGATAAAAGTAGATATAGTCTTCTACTATATATGTGTATCATGGTGTGTTATAGGTAAGATAGGACAAAGATCTTTTATATAATAATATTTTTTTGGGAACAAACATCTTCTCCAAAATTGTATCACTTATTTGCAGACGCTGGCTTGATTAACGGTGATATCAAAAATGTCTTAACTTTCTCCAAGTCTTTTAGCCCTACATCGTCCACCGAATTGTCTGTACATGCACCAGAAGGCTAAACAATCTCAGTAATGCACTTGGCTCTGTCTAGGTACCATAACAGTCGATTTGTTATTGACTGAACATTAACATCCACTGAGTGATGTGTTCATACAGCAAAGTAACAAGAGTAGGATGGACAACAGTAACTTTTCATGGAATACTGTTACCAGACAGACCAGATCATCTTGGTGAAGAGGCAACACTTCTTGCAGGTTACCACCTGACCACAAAGTCGGACTCAAGGTTCATCTTTATGTGATTTACGAAATAAGAATCAAACTAGATCCAATTTGGTATCATTAATTCATAGTTATCGTGATACTTTTACATTCTCTTAATATTCTAATTTGAACGTTAAGGAAAGCAGAATCATTCTCTTACGTATCTTTCAAGACATTTAGTTTTCCATAAACATGTTAACTAATTTGTATCTTTGCCTATGACGTAAACCACAATTATCACATACTTTAGAAGGACAACAGGAGGTCCAGCCCAAGCACACTCAGAGAGATCTTGAGAGAGATCTTGGTGGATAAAATTTTTCCTATATGGACACAAATTATTGCTGAGCTGCTATTATCACACCACCAGATATAGAACTTGGGCTGCCAGAAATGATTAGATAAAGCAGTGTGGACAATACTGATCAAAATTAGATTTTCAGGAGACACAAATCCCTTTGAAAATCTATTAAGATCTCTCTCTCTCTCTCTCTCTCTCTCTCTCTCTCTCTCTCTCTATATATATATATATATATATATATATATATATATATATATATATATATATATATATATATATATATTCTTCTTCTTTTGACGTCATATATTCCTGCAAACATATCAACTTCAACTTCTCGATGAAAAAAAATCTCTGAATATCATAGCGTGATTCCATGTTGGAGTTGAACATTATAAATGTAAAATCCGTGTGGTCAGAAACCCACATATTGTCGTAATCTGCTTACCAGGTATTGTTATAAAATTTTGTATTGGAGAATATCGTATTGGCTTTCCTTAAGGCATGGTTCCCCAGCAGGAACTAATGCACTAAGGGATATATCTCCACAGTAAAAGATAGAATATATATATATATATATATATATATATATATATATATATATATATATATATATATATATATATATATATATATATATATATATATATATATATATATATATATATATATATATATATATATATATATATATATATATATATATATATATATATATATATGTATATATATATATATATATATATATATATATATATATATATATATATATATATATATATATATATATATATATATATATATCTTTTCTTTCTTTCAAACTATTCGCCATTTCCCGCATTAGCGAGGTAGCGTTGAGAACAGAGGACTGGGCCTTGAGGGAATACCCTCACCTGGCCCAATTCTCTGTTCCTTCTTTTGGAAAATTAAAAAAAAAACGAGAGGGGAGGATTTCCAGCCCCCCGCTCCCTCCCCTTTTAGTCGCCTTCTACGACACGCAGGGAATACGTGGGAAGTATTCTTTCTCCCCTATCCCCAGGGATAATATATATATATATATATATATATATATATATATATATATATATATATATATATATATATATATATATATATATATATATATATATATATATATATATATATATATATATATATATATATATATATATATATATATATATATATATATATATATATATATATATATATATATATATATATATATATATATATATATATATATATATATATTGTACGACTCTTGGGCAAATGTAATGTGTAATGTGTGGTACAGATTGCGTCTTTAAATCGCCGTAGATCCTACACGGGCTGAGAAAGGTTTTTTGTTTTTGTTTTGTTTTTCATACAACTGTTGTATTCCATCCCACACGTACTCACGCAGGAGTCCAGCTAGTACAACTCTACTTTTCTATTGCACGGTGTAAGACTTAAGCCAATGCGTGATATTTGTGTCGTGTCGAAAGTGAGCTTCCAGCTGTAGGTCAGTCATCATTCCCGATTGTTTGGAGTCTTTCTCGCGATATCAATCAAAGTCTGGCGATGTTTACAAAGTTTCTTTTCTAATTTTCTAACAAGTCTGTGGTTTTGGAAGGAAAAGTAACCTAGTGGAGATGGGCGTGTGGCTTAGTTAGGGAAGGAGTCTCTGATAAGTTGCAGGGAGACATGCCTCTGTTTATGATGGCAAGAGTGAGGGAGGGAGGGAGGGGTGGAGTGAGGGGTGGAGGATCGTTGGCGAAGCATTGCGTGAGGGGCAGAGGTGCGTGTGGATAGCTGTGTCGTGAGGAGAACTGCGTGCGAACAGCGCTTCGTGAGGGCAGCAGAGAGTGAAGAGGAGGTCGTATGAAGGCTGTTAACCTTGAGGCTAGCAGACCATAAGGGCAGCGTAGGGTGAAGCCAGCGTGACATGTGGGCGACTAAGTGTGACAGCAGCGTCACATGAGGGCAGCGTAGATTAAAGGCAGCATAACTCCACGGAAGCCTGAGGCCAGTGTGGCCTAAGCAGTACACGATCATGGACCAGCGTTGCGTGGGAACCAAAAGATTCATCCATCGATCTCTATAAAAGGGGCGACACACATGTGAACCCAAGACTGGTCGATGGGTTAACCCAGACACGGAAGGTATATATACACAGAACCCCACGAGGGGTGAGAGGGGTTGTGCATCAAACAGAACCCTGTGATGGAGGAGGCCTGCGGAATTAACAAATCCAGAGAGGTACTGCAATATACAGAACCCCCGGGGGCTGCGTAATACACCGACTAAAAAAGGAAATCTTATTTGATAACTTGCACGTGACACAACTTTGATTTGTTAGTGTAGAATGTCAAAAGAACTCCATGAAGAGGGTTGGATTAGAGGCTATTTCTTCGTTAAGAAAGAGAGGAAGGAAAGACTGATACACACCACAACATTGTCTTTGTTCAAGATTGAAATGATGTGGTCTGCTTAATGACTGAAAATGATGTGTTAGTATCAGAGTTCATTAAACATGAAAGTAAGAGCCTTGACAGGAAGCATACATACCCCTGCCAGTACCAGCACGCACGAAAGTGATTTAGAGAACTTCACCAACATCAAGTGATAATTACGTCGGTTTCTAATCACAACGAAGCGGTAATGAATTCTTCAAACTCAGGCACCAAATGTTCCTCCACGTAAGCCATTGCACATGCAGGACAAAACCCTCTCAGATGCAGTAAGTTTTTATTTACTTCGCATTCTATTCAAAATTCATCAAAACAATCTATCAGAATAAACGCACTTGATAAACGCACGTGATGCTGGTTTAATCCAATAAGGTCGACCTTAAGACATGCCTATTTTTTTGCAGTTGGACTTAATTCTTGCCGTAGAAGGCATTTCCTCAGTCCTTCACTCCTCAGAACCAAACGCTGCCTCGCACCTCTTCCCTCAGCCTCACCATCTCTTTGTTAGGTCCCACCCTCTCTCTTGATCTCATTCACATATCATGACATTCCTTTAAAAAGGCAATTGATCGTGTTACTAATAACACTCAAACCCATGTACTTTACCAGTACACAGCTGGTCAGCAGTTTACCTACACTGTTTCATGAACCATACAGATTGCACATTACGTACCAAACTGAACACAAACACAATATATGTTCCTCGAGGGTGTTTGTAGTGTAACGGACCACATCATTGCTGCCTAGCGACGGCCACCCACCAGCTGTTACCAGCCAGGCTTCATGAGAGGAACAAATTAGATAAAAAAAAGTTAGAGAACTTGTTCAGCAATAACACGCCTCACCAACCCTGACAGAGCAACTCTCCAACATTAGTGGAACGTAAAGGGTATTTCCATGTCGTTCCCAGGAATAAACAATTTACTGCTGACGTTTTACCTGCCCAGGAATAAATAATGTCGTGTGGAGAGCTAGCTTGCAGCCCAGCAAGAAAACACAATTTCATAATTTCAAAATCATTAAGCAAATACTTAAATAGTTGGAGCACAGTTCGAGAAAAGATATGGATTTCAGTGAGAAATCTATGCCTCCAGAATTTACAGATGTTCTTAACTCTTTGAAAAGCAAGATTTGATACCAAGGCTGTAGATTGGTGCTAAAAATACTTACATACATAAAATTCAGGTCAGATTTATTGTATTAATGAGAGTAACAAAGTCGACTTGGATTATGGTTGTGAAATATTTAACTGTAAAACTGCTATTGATTGAAAGATATTAGTCCTTGTACATCAAACATTGTGCGTATTGAAACCTTATCATTTGTTTTGCTTTACGCAGACAAGACTCTTCTTTCATCGCATGTAAGATTGTCAAACGTCTTACACTGATATGTTCTCTTACCTGATAGTCTGCTCCAGTCACAGAAGAAGGCAACCTTGCCATGGATCACCTCACTCCTCCGCTCACGTCAGACTTCTTGTATATATTTCAGTCCTCTATAGTCATCCCTGTATTCCCTGACTCTGTGATCAATGTAAAAAAAAATAGAAAGAACGCTCAAACCTTTCCGTTTCATTTTTCAAGTGACTTACAAATCATGTGAACAAAAGACTTTTTCTGTGTTATTACTTTGTGAAACAAAGAAAAAATATAATGGAATTTGGGAGACAAATCTTAAGGCTGATATCGTCAAAGTTTGGAGATTCGAAGTCCACGAGGCATGCAACAGCCATGTTGGTGTCAGTTAAACACAGAAGCAGAAGCAGAATCAACAAAGAAGATGGTAATTGTAAATGTGAAAGGAATTAATGAAAACGTTAGTAGATGGCTGAGTCTCCAAGAGAAGAAAGACATTAAGAGAAGTACAAACTAGATACTCATCAAGAGATGAAAGATTAATGAAACAAACAGGAAATTTTGGAGAAACAAACAGAAAGAAAGTCAGGTGTGTTGGAGGATCAGGAGGTTTGTGACGGACCTGATCCCTCCCTCACATCAACAGCAGAGACAATATTCCACAGTTCAGTCCGTTGACAGCACGTTGACCTCTATATACCACATCATTCCATTTTACTCTATCCGTGCACGTATTTCACGTTCCTGTATATTCTGGGAATTGATTAGAAGACTCTTCATGTATGGAATAGTCTGAATTGCGAATATTGATTAGGTTTTAGATTTAATCTTGGCTGCTTGATTGTACTGCAACAGAATAGAAATTTCGTCAAATTTTCATGCAAGAAAGTGTAAATGATCCTGAAAATATTTCTACAGTAGAATACAACTATCTTCAAATGGTCCTGAATATACTTCCATAAGTATAAAAGTTTCTAAACTTTTTCCATGATATTTCATAACACATGTATATAATCCGAACTATTTGCCCTGGAAGAACATAGATGATATTGATTTTCCTGGGGTGTAAATGATCCTGACTATTTTCCTGATATAACGTAAATGAAGTTGAATATGTTTTTATTTTCTCTTTTACAAGACTATTTTGTTTTTAATATAACCAAATTTCGATGTAAAAAACAGAATGCATTTGGAATGTGACGATGATTCTTTAAACCAGGTTATTCTGCCAAGTTCTGATTAAACTTTTGCCAGCTTCCCTTTGATCACATGAGAGATTAATTAGTAGATTAACGTCAACACGGCAGGAGTAATGAACATTAATTTTTCATGAGACTTTACGTCAGATGGAAGACCATTCTGTTAGCATTCTATTTAGTAGGCAAATGCCCACGCACAGAGCACGTACATGTATGTACAGACAAGAACAGACGCGATTTACACACACACACACACACACACACACACACACACACATGGAGACAAAAGATTCACACAGAACACACAGACACTCGCTCATATACACACCCCAACACCAACGTACACATGGAGGTGGTTGATTTACATGTGGCATCATCTGATTCGTCTTCATGTAGTCTTTACACTGATTGGTTTTTTCTTCCCCTTCCTGCGGCTTAAAAAAAAAATTACGTCTTCTCTCGTTGCTCTATTGTGATGGCCGTTCCCCATCATCTAGTCTCATGTATTTTGGAGATCGCACTGAATAATTTCCCTACAAAATTTCTTTGTCTTTTGCATTTCACAGTGCCGATGGCTGGATTACAGCAGTGAGAATCTTAAACTCTTTGCATAACAAGACAGAATAACTCTCCTAAGGATATGGATTTAGCCACAATTACAGTCCTGCAGCAGGTAACCTCGTCATGGACCATCAGGGTTCCTATCCTCCCCTTGTACCGCCTCTTAATGTGATATATAGTGACTCGAAAAACCGATTGATAATTTATTTTTCTCTCTTAGTTTTCCTCTGAAGTTGAGCAAATACCATGCTAACTAAACTCTTCGTCGCTCTTTGTGACAGACTGGGAGGCCGTATCGCACTACAGAATCCATCTACATACAGGACCTTCCATCTACTTAGAGGGCTATCTTCTTAAATGGTCATCTACCTGGAGGGAATGTCTCTCCATGAAGATCAATAGTTTGCAGCATTAATGCATCTTAAAGAGATCACTAGTGGTCAGATTTAAAATTACCACTGCGGAGACAGATACTGGAAGAGTGTCAAAAGCACTGCAATAGATGTCTATCAACGAGCCTAAGATATTCAGAGGCGAATTGATAGGCTGCAGCTTCACCTCAGTATATGGCCATAACTGAGTTACTGAGGAGCACAGCAGGTGGGACTACATACGTTAACTCAGGATCTTGTGGTGCAGTGACTCGGCATCCTCCACACCAGGGGAGTGACTGAGTACTCTGATGTCTGTGATCATGTGACACAGTGTGAGGGTCAGCAACTCTACCAGATGTCGAATCGATAGCAATTTCCATGAAGCTGAACCTCGGAACTCTTTACTTCCACATTTTTTCCAGACTCCCACTGCCTGCCTGCCTGCCTGCCTACCTGTCTTCGTTTAAAAGGCAGGTTTATGATCACTTCAGGAGCGAATAACAAAAATTCTCCCCCACAGACCCGACCTTAATGTGAGCACCCGTAATCTAAGTTGTCTAATCTAAGATACAGATTTTTTCTCAAAATGATATTCTTCTTACTTACAATGTAACTAGAACTTCCATCACCAACATTGTAAACACGTGTCATCCCCTGTACTTCCTCTGCATTTTAATTTCATCACTTCGCATAAAAACACATTCTGTCTTGCACTGTATCGCTGACGACCCGGTCTTACTTGAATATTCCATTTGTCTTTGTTTTTTTCAGCTTTAACTACCGAGTTGCACGTTATGTTTTTGGTATGGTAATATTCCTTTTGCTTCTTGTCATGTTACTCATCTTAACATTACAGTTCACAATGAGTGTTGACAAAGGTTTGGGTCGAGGATTCTGAAGAAAAAATTCATAAAAGTTGGTTCTAAAGCCATTGTTGCCTCACCATGGTGCATCGTCTGGTTTTGAGGTAATGACAGGGCTATTCGCGCCTCGTGTACCTTTTAACAATATCTTAAGTTAAAGCTGACCGACTCTGGGATCGGTGGGACTAGAGGTCCGCATTTTGCTAAGGTTTCGTCCTCAGACTCCTGCTGTGTCGTGTACTGCTTTCAGTGACATTTTTTCCCACGAAGATATTTTCTTGTCGTCTTTACATGATCAGCTTTCACAAGAAATTTTCCACTGGTAACACTAGGCCATGGTTAGCGACATATCCTGCTGGACTTGTAAAGTCTTCATCCACTTACATATTGACATGATCTTAGTCATAATGCCGCTCCTTTTCTTCATACCTCTGACCTTTTTCTTATTTGCTATTGCGTACGGTATGGTCAACAGCTCTGAGGGAAAGACTCGTCTCCACTTTATCTAGAAAATAAAATTTCTAATATCAGTCATGATAGAGATGTGTTTCTCTCACTTCAAGATGGCTAGAAAGATTGCTTTCCAGTAGTATAAGATAATGCCTAGTGTTTGGAGACCATGTCTACCACTGTATGGCAGTCTGTTCCTGTAACTCTGGTTTCAAGATTGGATTGTCTTCCTCCAAGACGGAGTCATCGCCTCCTCTCATGATAAACTACCACTTTAGCTAAGCACAAGAGTGACAGCATCAGTAACCAGGGAAAGTGTGCCTCGACCACCCTATGACCAGGTAATAATTGCTTAAACCTGATGTGAAATTGTGTTCATTCGTTGTGTTTAATTATAGTTACCCCCATAGGGACTGGATGTAATCGGTCTCTATAAAATTGCATGAATATGTGTGTGTGTGTGTGTGTGTGTGTGTGTGTGTGTGTGTGTGTGTGTGTGTGTGTGTGTGTGTGTGTGTGTGTGTGATAACTAATGAACCATCATTTCTCAGCAGTTATCAAAGCCATACGTACACTTTGCTGTGGCCGGAGGATTGTTCCTGAAAATTAATTTCCTCGTGAAAATGAAGGTCAGTCCTGAAGGTATAAGGTTAGAGGTCATACTATAGGAGACAGGAGTTGAGGTCACATTTGAGGGGGCGGGAAGGAAGGTCATACTTGAAGTGATAGAAAATGAGTTCTTATTTGAGGAGGCAAAGTTCAGCAGCCCATACCTGAAGGGTGTAACGCTTGATATTTGTTTGTACAGAACCTTTTGAACGGGTTGTTTGGTGAAGTTGTTGATGATATAACGAACCACATGAAGGCTTTCCAACCTGACGTCAAACCCTGCATGGCGAGGCACAGGAGACGGCGTCATCATGGCCTGAGGGGTTAATGTGGAGTTGTATATCTTCATCCACACTGGGTTGTCCTGTGTGGCTATCCAAGACCTGCGGTTGGTTGATTGGGGGTTTAAGACTTTCAACTGTCATGAAGGCTGCAGACCTCATTGGTCGAAAAAAGAATTAAACTGTTTCTTCAGGTGTTTTGAAGATAATCCGACAACTAAACACGCTCTCGCTACGTGTGTGACCTATCGTCAACCAAGAACAATGACGACATTGTCGTCGAAGCTTCATATACACATCAGTCGTCGAAGTGACTGTGCGTCGTCTTCTACAAGGCAGCTTAACAATACTGGTCTTTAAGGCCACACAGAATGATGCTCTCCATAGGGTGATTCATAGGGTCAAAGTTCCAACACTGCCTTAATGTTAAGAAAGAAATCTGCTTTATATATCTCTCTCTCTATGCAAACAGTAGTTATCAAATAACATGTTTCAGACTCGTTCTGAGAAAGACACAGTAGGGGAAGGAAAGGTCATGAAGGTCAAGGTGAGCTTGGCATTGTTGTTCCTGGTAGTGCGGGGAGGGGGGGAGGGGAGTGTTGTTAAGCCAAGGCAGGAGAGACATCAGGTCTGCCCGGCCTTAATGGCTGCCGGTCACATGTTGTGCAAACGATGATTACTCACGCAAACCTGTGTGTGTGTGTGTGTGTGTGTGTGTGTGTGTGTGTGTGTGTGTGTGTGTGTGTGTGTGTACGTGTGTGTGTGTGAGAGTGTATGCATATCAACCATGATGTATAACTTCATCGTAGAGGGACGCAACTATCTTAATTGAATATCTTAAACGTCTATGACAAAGATATTTTGGTGCCATTACCATACAGTGATGTAGACGCCCTCGCCTCTGTATGTATGGTACGGTCTTCCCGAGAGAGTCATAATAACTCCCTTTTGTAACAACTTGCGGTAGACCCAGGAACATATTACATTATCATTTTTTGTTGTAAAAATGTAAATGAAGTTCGTGAGTAGCAGCTGAAATATGGGCTATATATCATTTAATGTATATAAGGAATAGATTTACCACCAGTGTTCTTGCATTTACATACACGACAGAGAGATGACTGTAGGTTTCCAGATTATATGTCAAAACAAAGTAAGGAAACAAGACTTGAATGTAGTGTACCACGGGTCACGGTAAGGAGTCCACCACATTCCCCACATTCATATGTTTATGTCATCCGTAATATTCATTAACATAAGAATGAATTATTGACTAGAAATAATTATGCAAAAAGGAATATACAAGTAAACATAAATATCCTCATTTTGATCCATCAAGAACCACTAACTTCACCTTGGACGGTACATGTTTTAGTATCACTCTCTGTTTAGCAGCCAAACCAATTTTGTATCTTTTCCCCAGAAACTTGCTTGACACCTCAGCGAAACTTTAAGAAGTACAGAATATTTGTTGCTGATAGCAGATCAAACTCTGTATTTCATTCATGACTTCAGAGAATAATGATATAGATGAAAAGGAAATATTCAATTTACGAGTGAGAGTAGATCGTAAAGAGCCAGACCCGTGCACAGAGAACATGGGAAGACGAATCACTCGTAACAGAAACAGAAATAATATAATGAGGTAATGTTTATACCTAACCTTCCCCTGGATAGCATTTTTCTTCTCATCAACAGAGAAAACAATTACTCTTAACATCAGAGATTACGTTTAAGTATTACATTATATCTTCATCTATTATATTTCAGAAGCAAATTTTCATTGAAATTAATGTTGAAATCAGATGATCACTGATCAAAATATCAAATGATTAATGATAACTTCGTCGGTCAAAATTAACCAAATTCAGCAAAATACGTTTTCCTGTATTTTCACTATAGAAAAATGTTTTGATTGTACACAAGAAGAGAGTTCCACGTCAGAGTGATATGTCATGTACTACGTATAATGACAATGCTAACCATTATTACACGTCTTCCATCAAGAGTTGAAAACATTACCAAGTCAGTTATGGACCATTACGGTGTCGTACATTGATCCACAAGAATTCCTAAGAGTAATGCGGAAACACTTCTTGAAATGTGATAACACAGTCAATGAGCTGATGCAGCTCTAATTCTTTTATGCAAAGTATTTTCCTCTCTCTCTCTCTCTCTCTCTCTCTCTCTCTCTCTCTCTCTCTCTCTCTCTCTCTCTCTCTCTCTCTCTCTCTCTCTCTCTCTCTCTCTCTCTCTCTCTCTCCCTTGCTTCATTATGCAAGTGCAGGCGCTAAATGAGGTTCCCAATATTTGGATATTGGAGTCAGGTATTGACTGGTAAAGATATTAGTAACAACCAATGTTGCTCAGAAAGAGAGAAACAGAGCGAAAGAAGGAGAGAAAAGTAATTTCATTCACCTCTACTTACATGAATGTCTTATCTTTCATTCAACGTTGCCCTGTTATTTGCCAAGACAACTATAATATTACAGCGTGTATGTGTGTGTGTGTGTGTGTGTGTGTGTGTGTGTGTGTGTGCATTAACCCGAGCCTCCCACCTGGATTAATGTTATACTGTCCAGAGTTCAGGTCTGACGCTTTGCTTACCCTCACCTCACTCGTACTCACAGTAGCCCAGTAATTCAGCTGGAGGTGAACTAACTTCACGTAGGTTCCTCCTGACACAACTCCTGCACCTCTCTACGGAAAGTTATGGATTGAGTCAGTCAATACCATAGTGACTTGCAGTGCTCGATTCTCTCTCTCTCTCTCTCTCTCTCTCTCTCTCTCTCTCTCTCTCTCTCTCTCTCTCTCTCTCTCTCTCTCTCTCTCTCTCTCTCTCTCTCTCCCGGTTGTAACCATGACGATGATAGTTTGCATAGAAGTTGCCAGTGACCCCCTGCCCCTCGTTCCGGTTCTATAAGTACCAGCTGGACGGTGGTCATTGAAGGCCGATACACTCTGTGGCGGCAGCTATAACACCAGGGGTCATAGTGCTCAGCACCAGTTGTCCATAACCATCTGGGGTCATCTGCTGCCCTGAACGTCCAATGTTGCAGTGGGTACCTCACGATATTACATCCTGCAGTGATGTGTCCTGAGCCTCAAGATCACGGACACCTACGTCCTGGCTTCGTGTGATCTACATGTGGTCAGTGAGTCTTACCTGTATATATATATATATATATATATATATATATATATATATATATATATATATATATATATATATATATATATATATTATATATATATATATATATATATATATATATATATATATATATATATATATATATATATATATATATATATATATATATATATATATATATATATATATATATTTATATATATATATATATATATATATATATATATATATATATATATATATATATATATATATATATATATATATATATATATACACATATGTGTGTGTGTGTGTGTGTGTGTGTGTGTGTGTGTGTGTGTGTGTGTGTGTGTGTGTGTGTGTGTGTGTGTATCATCCCCATACTCTTAAAAAGTCTTGGGGGAAATAAATGATATAGTAGCAGTATTGAGGATAACTTTCACTGGCTCTCAAATTCGTCGAAAGATCTTTGAGTATCTGATCTATGATTACGTGACTGAACAAAACGTCTAGTTAACTAAAAACTTCATATAAAAAAATCCTGTTTTTCACATCATAATCATTATTCAACTGATTAGAAACATTTACTCTCTGATGTCATCACATTCGTAAGTAGATAAAAACACATCATCCAAAATCCCACTTGAGAAACTGCTGTTATGTTATAGTCACAACTTCATTACAATGACAACACAAAATTGAATACAATGTCTAACAGGAGGAAAAGTGATATTCGCAGTATAGGTGATATTTGGAAGCTCAGATTGGTATATACGTATATCATCGTTAACTCTTGAAGATCTTGGGAAATATGAATGATACAAATTGGAGAAAGAGAAAATATTAATAAGATACGAATAAAAAGCTCTGCAGGAACCACAACATGCATACCTTTGGCTTCGCGTGTTACATAATGTTTGATAAAGCAG
Source organism: Panulirus ornatus (assembly GCF_036320965.1). Taxonomy (NCBI): domain Eukaryota; kingdom Metazoa; phylum Arthropoda; class Malacostraca; order Decapoda; family Palinuridae; genus Panulirus; species Panulirus ornatus. Next base: position 75,725,737 of record NC_092226.1, on the reverse strand, counting down.
GAGTTGGGTGAGTGTAGACTGTTGATTACGGGTCGTATAGTGAACGTTATCAAACCAATGATGGGGGTATAGTGTGACTATAAGGGCGTTTGTGGGATATACTGCCTTATACCAGTGGTGGGTCATATTGCCTCACACCAGTAGTGACCCATACTAACTTATACCAGTAGTGGGCTATACTGCCTCACATCACTGATGAGACATACTGCCTCACACCAGTGGTGGGAAATACTGCTTCGCACCAGCGGTTGAACCTACCGCCTCATACCAGATATAGACTACACTGCCTCACACCAATGATAGACATTGTCTCCTCACTTGCAGCCCACGTAACCTGGATATATAACCAATCTGAATTATAACCAGTTCAGTTATAGTAATAGGAATGTAAACGCGTCTGCTTGCGCGAGCACCCGGGGTCGACCTGCGTTTGCCGTGGACCAGTAGTTCATACGGAGAGTTTGCAAATCTTTTGTTTATTTACATGTATAGTGGAGACCGACTACGTCTACTTTGCTAACTGTTACGAATTTTGCATCAAGAACTATGATAACAGGAAATTAGTTGATTTTATATATTTCCAAATGATTGCGTTAGACCTGCACGGCCATCTAAATGTATTTGATTTTTCACACTAATTCAACAAAAGGAGAGAGAAATTACGAACATAATGCAAATGCTGCCATAGTGATATAACTTCATTAATTTCAATCAGAAGCTCCTGCTTGCCAGAAGTGAACCACTAAACAAATGCTCCTTTTAACCAGGATTGAGCCAGCGGCCAAAACCTATTTACCATTACTAACACAGTACATGCACACACACACACACACACACACACACACACACACACACACACACACACACACATGCAGTCTGGCACACAGATTCATAACAGGTGAAGCTTTCCCTTTATGATCCAACTTTTATATACCACTAGGATTTGCCTATTAGAAAAATTATTGTATCCGCTTTCTGCCCACAGTAAAAGATTTTGTAATCTTTGCTTTTTACGTGGAAGTCTCGTCTGTGTTACTGAAGAATATGTATTGTTTGATGGTACTGACGGACCAATATAGACGGAAATGCAGTTTCTTTCCCTGGATCCCTGTGCACAGGTTGAAGACACACTATGTATAGTTCACAGAATGTTTATGTATCAGGGTTAGTGTGATGATTGCTTGCCGTCCAGAGTAGTAGGTGAACTTAACTGCTTGGTACAGGTAGCAACCATCAGTCTGGCTCTGGTGATGTTGAGTCATCACCAGTAGCCTCCCCGGGTGGGATCTTCCATGATAAAAACAGTCGTTGTATGAGGCACAACCATGTACTACAGTCTACAACTTACTCTGTGATGATACATTTCTACTAACATTCTAAAATCAAGATTACACTTGTCAATTATACAATATATTACTCCTCTCCTCCTTCTTCTCCTGCTCCTCTTCTTCCTCTCTTCCTCTTCCTCTGAACAGTTTACCTTCGTAAACAAACTCTTTTAGAGGAGACTTCTCCATGCATCAGAAACAAGCTCAGACTGGAAAGCTGTTTACCATTCTTTGAGATGTTTGTTGTAAGGATTCATATTTCCTCCTACCCAGTCCTTCCCTGCCATCCAGTTCTTCCCTCCTATCCATTCCTTTGTTTGTGGGGTTGACAATCTTATTTGTAGCCTCCTTGTATACGCGTTAGGTAAGGAAGTGTACATTCCACATAGCACATATATCACAAAGAGATGGACTAAAAACCATATAGGGAACCATCTTCAAGCAGAGCACGGGGTCTGTCAGAGAGCCTCGTGATGGTGCCAAATACCAGATGTTTTTCCTTATATATAAAAACTCATGAGCAGAGTTGCCGGGTAGGTTATAATTGAACAAAAAGTACATATACTTTTCTATATCGTATATGCTTCTAGTATAACGCTGTGTAAGAATTCTGATCACATTTTATTCATATCGTAATGTATGTTGTACGATCACATTTTCCAGCAACTGAATACTCAGATATTATCCGTTAAGATAGAATTTTTTGCCTGACTGACGATAATTTCATTCCTGTGAATGGCACCAAAGCTCTCAATTGTTTAGTGAAGCGAGGCTTTGAAGTGCTTCATTAAAAAGGGTTGGTGAATGGCTTGATTATATGCAAAAGAGCTACAGATCAGAATGTTGCCTGGACCAATAATATGTGGGCTGCCAACGTACTTACCTGAACGGTATTGCTGCTGGTGGTGTATGTTGCACACATTATCAGACCAGTTAACATTCACACTGACCATTTGCTTAACTCACCACTATTACACTAACAGCGAATGAACACACACACACACACTCACATATATATATATATATATATATATATATATATATATATATATATATATATATATATATATATATATATATATATATATATATATATATATATATATATATATATATATATATATATATATATATATATATATATATATATATATATATATATATATATGTATGTATATATAATATCCACATCCAAGCCCCACAAATCTTTCCATGGTTTATCCTGACGCTTCACATGCCCTCGTTCAGTGTACTGGCAGTGCGTCTACCCAATACAACACATCGTTCCAACTCACCCTATCCCATGCAAGCCTTTCTTTTTCCCGCATCTTCAGTCCCCGATCGCTAGAAATCTTTTTCGCTCCATCCTTCCGTATCCAATTTGGTCCTTGTTCCCTTCCCTTCTGACACATGAATCCTCTTTGTCAGCCCTTCCTCACTCATTCTCTCCATATGTCCAAACCATTTGAATTGTTACAAAAAAAGTGATGGCTCAAGCAGTGAACCCTGAGGCAGCCCAAAAGATTTCTCAGATGTGAAAGATCTGTATTCCCTCTCAGTTAGGAAGCTGCCAACCCGTTTACGTAGCTCTTCTCTGACAATAGCGTAGATATGTACTTTAGTTATCTATTTTCTCTCAAGATAGATAGATAGATAGATAGATATATTGATAGATAGATAGATGTACATCTCCAGCATACAAGAACTGTGGTATTTCACTATAATATAGAATTATAAATTTCGTCCACGATATACCTCACGATGAAAGGCAAATATCATATATCTCTGCCGCTGTGTGCATTAACATAATGACGAGGCTCTTACTTAAAATCTATTGGCCTTCTAAAAATGTACCATAACTGCTCTTCATATTAATCATTAGTTAAGGCATCATCAATTCCACCCTGATGTATTGTGGGATTTTTACTCCACGTTATCACCGGGTTAAGTTACATATATGTGGGAGGTTTTCTTGCCTCGAGAGTGCTCGGTGGGACAGGTTACATTGCCTTAGATTGTCGGGGAGTTAGACTATCTTGCTTGTGCATATGTAGTAGAACCTTGAGATGTTAGACAGTAGTGGGTAAGGTATGTTCGGTTAACCTGAAATTTCAAGAGAGAGAGAGAGAGAGAGAGAGAGAGAGAGAGAGAGAATAACTTAAAGACAGAAAGTCGTGTGAGTTACGTGTCATCAAGTGTTGTGTGTGTGGTGGAGGGAAAGCTTGGTTGTGGAATGAGACAGACAGACAGACAGGGAAGTAGGGTGGGAGTGAGAGGTTCAGCTGAATTTAATCTTATCACGTCGACATGGCTATAATCTATGAGGAAATTTTTTCTTCCCATGAAAGAGCTTAATTCTGGTAGTGTGCGCGTCATTCATAGTTTTATAAAACGCTAATTGGCCAACGATCCTTGCGGGAAAATGCTCCACTGTACAGTCAAGAGCTAGGAATTCATTAGCCTGTTGTTGACGAGTTGCCGCTGTCACAGGCTCGCCTGCTGTGAACTGGGACTATATACCGTAATCATTTTATGTAGATGATCGTGGAGAACTAATTCACCTCTTTCAGCATCACACTTGGGGACGCAGCTGGTTTTCCAGAGAATGTGTAGCGACGTGTTGCATTATTGAGAGCGTTTCTATGTGTCCTATTTACTAGGCCGCTTTGAAGAAATTGGTCATCTTGAATGTTTTTTGTGGCTCAATACATCACTCAAGAAATGTATATCCTCAGTTTAAAGATAATATTAGAAATACGAAGATATCCTGTAACTACAAATAAATGGCTAGGGTCTGGGGGAAATAAGTACTACACTGGTATAATGATAAGCCTTTTGATAAATAATGTGGAAAACAATGGTAAGATGATGCTACAGATACCAAATTAATCAACCCGATGAAGAAGATATTGAACAACCATTTCCGATGTATGAGTTATTATAAACCAAATAGGAAGTAAAACTTATCTTTCCGAAAATAAATTTGTTACAGACCAATAGGTGACCTGGTACCCGTTTTCTCTGGATCCAAATGCAGAAATAAGGAGAAGTAAGCTTCTTGGATGCAACTGAACGTTATAACTGACCAACAATACAAAAATGTTTAAATCCTCATCGGTTAATGCAATCGGTGGCTACCAGTGAGCGCTCCCAGCAACAAAGAAGCCATTCTTGCTCTCGTTCCTCACAGCTGGGTGTACCACTGGAGTGGTCTACATCAAGATATATAAGAACACTTCAATATGTCTCTCTGAATGGCTAATCGTAACGCAGATGGGATCCGTCATCACATTTCAAAATCTATTTTCCTTTTCTCGGTATCTATATAAACTGTTCATTATAAAATTGACTGGCTTTGATGTCTTTCCCGGTGTCTCTTACCATGACGTGAACTAGTAAGAGAACGTAGTTCACGCTTGTTATTCAGAACAGAATTATAAGCCCTATATGTTCAGTATCTAGCTTATTTGTGACCTTTCTATTTCCCTGGGCATTTGCTTTCTAGTTCCCTTTGTCTGAAATGTATAAGATATACGTATACATAACGCTATTAGATATACGTATAGATAACGCTATTAGATATACGTATACATAACGCTATTAGATATACGTATAGATAATGCGATTTACGTAACTAAGTTTTTGTTTGTGTGTGGGCTGTTAGCAGCGGGTCGGATCACTGTACAGGTGGTGAGTCTGGTCTTGCTGACGGTGCACCTTATAATCCACTCCGCTGCTGACTAGTTGGCTGTTGGGGTCTTGATGACGTGGTTGACTTACCTAATGGCTCGTGGAACCTCGAAAACCATTCTCGGAATAGCCTCTTTCTGAGGTAAGAATTCTCTTGTTTTAGCCAATAAATTATCTGTACAGTTGTTCTTATGTTTTAGGATATCTTGTGGTCGGAGCAGATTAGTGAGGTGTTGGATGGGGTGAGGCGTTGCTTGGGGTGAGGTTTTGTTTTGAGGTGATGAGAATTAGAGCATTTCCAGTATCGTCGTCTATGTAAGTGAACTTAAATCTTCTGACCTTGGTTTCTTCTTTCATTCTTTCCTCTTGGTCTGCAACTGATTACTGAGGTATTTGCGAATTCGTAGCCTCACAGAGGAGAGTTTTCCAGCCTTCGTTACTGGTCTCTCTATCACTTCCTCGAGTGCTGAATCATTGATAGGCTCTCGGGCGCGGCTGTGTAGCCTTGTGTGACTGTGTGTACTACCCATGTCAGCAGGGGGAAGTGTAGACCTTTCCTTGGCTGTTCCCTCAAGATGAACGATTAGATTCTTAATTTACTCCTCTGGTTGGCCATCCCAACGTGCAACCAGTCTTATAGTTACGTGAAGAAAGTTATGCTGCTACTGTGAACTGACGTAAAATCCTGACTCGTGTCTTGTCCACTAGTCTTATCAGACTTGGGTCAGCCAGACATGGTTCTGAGGCTAAAGTTAATTCGGCGGTCTTGTGTCAGAGGTCGAGAAGTTCTCCCAAGGCACAAGCAGATCTTACCACTACACAGTTTGTGCAGTATATCCACGAACTCGGCGTCAGAAATCTCCCATATTTACTCTTGTTAACAGAATATTATGTACATATCATGATACGAAAGTCACGTGTTTCACTTTTTGTTTATTTTGTAACTCTGGTAATATCTAGGATCATCTGTTCCTTTTTTCATCTACGTAATTATTAGTTTATCTATTAATTCTTAGCTGCACTTTGAGATTTTTCTTGTTATCTTTTATATGGTATGACCAGGGAGAGAGAGAGAGAGAGAGAGAGAGAGAGAGAGAGAGAGAGAGAGAGAGAGAGAGAGAGAGAGAGATAACGTAATAACACAGGCCATCAGCGCCCTCATTTTCTCCGCCAGACACCAACTTCATTATCCTCGGGTCGTATTCTCAGCGTCTCACCCGGGTCGTGTTCCAACCAGGTCGTCCTTTGCTGTCTCAACGTCTCCTGGTCTGTGTAGAAGGAAGCAAAATTCCCAGGACTAACATGGGTAACTCATATAAAAACAAAATGAAATTAAAAGTAAAGTCGCGAAGTCTGTAAACATTTTGCATGTCATGTCTCAGTCCTCCCAGGCAGCTGACTGGAGCACCATAGTAAAGTCAAATGAATCAGTCGTCTTTTACGAAATGCAGGAGACACACGGTTGTGTTGTGTTTACCTGTACTCAGAGATATCTTCGGTAACCTAAATTGTAATATTTCTGATATTCCTCTGATCTTATGATGTGAAAATAGGAGAATATGGCATGAGAGTACCCTTAAATCCCTCTTATCTTGGTTGTAAAGACGGTCGATCAGATTACAGGTTTCCATCTAGTTATATTGGTCGAACGACCCGGCTTGAGGCACAACTACCTCAAATAGTTTGATTGGGAGAGACTGGTAAGGTTCATCAGAGGATTTTTGAGTTGTCTTCAGCACGTCTGGGATCAGGCAGCGCTCAGGAAGACTGAGAATAGCTTTGGGTTGTTCAGAAAATATGTAATTGATAGAGAGAAATGTAACTACGCTTTTAGTACATGACATAAGGTATGTTGAAACATGATCATACGGGTCGTGTGTCACCAGTGACCACATTGCATCATGGTATGCCACAGGCTGGAGTTCATTCATTACTGGTCATATGACGTCATAGTACGAACCAGAAGTCAGTCACAGTGGATACATGACATCCTGGTCAGGCTAGTAGCCAAACACCAGCTGCCACGTCAACACGTCACAGGGGAGGAAGCTGACGTGTAGACGTAATTACGAGACTGAATTACGCATGAGGTCTCGATCCATCGTGTCTACTGGAACTTACACGAAACTCTGACAACACGTTTAGGTTAGCAGGTCTGATAAATGTAACTTTATCATTCATCTTTTACTAAGTAACTCAGGTAACCAGTCAAGATACTTGTGACCTGCACGTCAAGTTAACCTTTGACAGTCAACCAACACACCACCACCAGTTTAAAGTGACGAAAGAGAAATAATCATATACTCAACAAATAATCTTGAGTTCGTTTTTCACCCATTTCGAATTTTGAATGTTTCTGTCTTTAGTCCAGTTTATTATATGATAAGATATATACATCTGCTTCATTATTTTCTGAGACGTCTTCTCCGTGCTAGCTACCATCACTTGGGTGTTATGTAGAATAACTGAGGCTCCGTGACGGAGTCTTGACGTTTGAGCATGGCAGCCAGACACCCAGCTGCACCTGCTGGTAACGAGACGTCCACAGAAAGATAGAAAGCTAACGAATCATTTCATCACAATCAATACTTCAATAAAAGTAATAAAGTAATTAAATTTCGAATCTTAAAGTGGAAAAAAAAAACTTTGATTTCAAGGCACTTGGTTTAAAGCTAACCCTGCAATCACCTTCTTTAGAAAATTAATGAAGTAATTCTACTTCGTTCCCCGTGGGCAAGAACGTGGCCAGAACCTTAACCTTGACTGGGAAAACATAAGTTAGTTACATGGTGGCAAACCAACCCTCCTCACCCGCCCACATGACACGTGAACACTGTGGGCTAACTAATACACTCCATTCGCTAGCATTTCTTTTTTATGGTTAGTTTTCTTGGAAATTTCATACAAAAGTTGCCAGTTAAACAAATGTATACACCATTTTCTTGCATCACCATACTAACAAATGTAGAGGCTTCCTCATTACAGCCCCATACATGAAAATATACAAAAATGGGGAGACCAAATCTTCACAACTCCTTATTGACAAGCTGGGAGACCAAAGACCTATAACCCCATACTAGCAAATGAGGACACCTTCCCTGCTCCCCACAATGCAGACAAATGAGGTGGCCATTCCTGCCATCCCATCACAAAAGGAAGGTTTTAGGAAGGAAACACAATTCAGTAAACGAAAGAGTCAATCGCCACTAAAGTTCATATCATCCGTATACCATACACAGAAAACCTGTGGCATATTTTACGTGAAAGCAAACATACTCGAGTTCTGGTGTATTGGGAGTCAAGTGTATCAATGCTTAGAGTGTGTGTGTGGGAGGAGAGGGGAGTAAGTAGTAAGTGTAATTACCAGAGCTGGTAATAAAGTCTGGGCAGCCCCGAGAGCACGTAAAGCCATTAAACATATATCACTTATACGACTCTGTTGGCGCACTGACCCCATAAGTCCAGACGGTAATGTTCCACACTTCACAACCATGACGGAAAATGGCACGTTATTCTCCTCTATGTTTTATATGGAGGAATGCAATCATAACCCGAACTGGCCGTGTGGATCCCGACTGAATCACGAAAGACACATCCTTAATTCTGAATCGCACATCTGATAACACTAAATGACACGCACGACGCTCGTAAATGTCAAGTCATGACGTCTTAACTCAGAGCTGCCATCCGGCTGCTGATAGATAGGACGCCTCAGCGTCATCGTCATAGGACATTACTTCAAACGATAATATATATATATATATATATATATATATATATATATATATATATATATATATATATATATATATATATATATATATATATATGTATATATATATATATATATATATATATATATATATATATATATATATATATATATATATATATATATATATATATACATTCACCAATCAATCAGAGATAAGATCCTCAACGGAACCATACAGTTTTTCATGACCCAAGCCGACTTCACGTGACTTAACTTGAGATAATCTGACCTGAATGGCACCTTGACCTTAGGAGTTGTGACCTAAGGTCAGGCCATACAGCAGGAGATAATGATATATTTTTTCTTATATGAAAAAGAATGACCAAGAACGTAACATTCGCTATGGACAGTTCGGATCGAAATCAAGTGAAGTTTTATATCATACGGAACAGATGAAGCTTGTATACAGAAGTGTACAGTAAAGAGAGAAGAGATCTCTCCTGCGGTTCCATACTTAGAATTATAGTGAAATGTCACAAAAGGCATCAAGAGAAGCAAAAGAACTTGAGATAGTTGTGATATGATACACAAAACAGAAGAAAGAAAAAAGTATGGACCACTGAAATGGAATTCAGTCACATTAACAACTTCTGAGAACGAACGATGTTTTGAATAGACACTTGTTAAGGACCATACCAGAAGGTCGAATCTAAAAATCTGAAAAAAGCAGAATTTAAGGTTGAAACAAGAATGGAATACTTGGATTTATTTCTGGAAGTGTTAACAACATAAGGTTAAAGTTATCCTGCAGCTGTGCATTTCCTTCAAGAGGCCCTACCGTGTTTATGCAGTGTAGTTGTGTCTATTTCAGGAGATGGATATTAATACTCTAGAAAACGTACGTAGAAGGATGGCGAATATGATGCCTGACGTTATCAATCCTACTCATATATTCCATCAACAAAGAACTCGTAAGAATGACTACGTAACCCTGATAGATTTGGATCCAACCGATTCATTCAGACTTAGCAGTAAGAATACAGGAAAGTGATGGCTTAGAGAAAGAGTTGCTGATGAATAGAGGAACAAGCCGATTTGGTTAGATGGTGCAAAAGTCAATGAAATTTTCAAAGATCAATGGAATGAGGATGGAAGAGTGTAGATGTACATTGACTCGAGAGGGCCAATAGGTCTCTCACAATTCCCTGCCATTTCTATGTTTTCATGTTCTCTCTGCCTTACCCGTCACATTGCTACATCTACGTCCGCAATTTTCGCGTCCTGCCACTGGCCAGCCACGACGCTATTCTTACGTTCTTCGCTCTTATCCCCAAGTTATCCATGAAGAAGCTGTCATGACATGACGGGAATGTAATGTAATGGTTCCTCGTGAACAATCGCATGAGAGAAAAGGAGTCAAGAAAAATAAAATGTGGTTAAGAAATTTGCATTAGTTTGATAAGGAGAGAGAAATCATTTGGCTCAGTCAGGGAACATAGATGTTCCTGTTTACAATAAGTTAACCATCTGGACATTGTCTACATTGGAAGGCATGTTCCGCACAGAATACTTGTATTACGCAACTGTCCCTATTTCTAATCCTTATCCTTTCACCCTGGTTTACGATACTCCTTCTTTCCTTGGATGTGTTGATCAATATCAAGAAGAAAGAAAAAAAGGAAAAAGAAAAAGAAATGGGGAGTGAGAGAATAAAAACTTATACCACGTTCTTTCAACTGTGATAATTTCTACAACAGGTTTGGCTGCAGGAAAATACATGTGTGTATGCAAGATTTTTATCATCTTGAGAGCCCACATCTCCGTGAAAACTTTGTTCGTTTATAGCCACAGATCCAATGAGCCAAGAAAGAAAAAGCGACAGTCCGGAGACGAAAATCTTAATAGCATTTCCACTCTCATATTTCCTGTCGTGTATACGTTGGCCGTGATATGACTCATCTCGTATAAAAGGACATTTTACAGAGGGTCAGCATAGCCCTTATGACACGAATTTTTGTCAATTTGAACAATCCAAACCTTTTAGAGAGATAACAATATCCCTCGGTGCTTATACACGACTTTATTTCCCAACTCTTATTCCATTAATCACTTGAAATGAATGATTGGAGAATATGGGATCGGCAAAGGTGAATTAATTCCCATCCCTTTGTGGTTGCACTACTTGAACGTGAACGCAATGTGGCACCGTTGTCTCCCATGAGGATGAATTTTCCCAGACAAATAAGAAAAGATGGAAAAAACTTTAGTATATTCTGAACTGTGTTGTATTCTGAAATTAACCAGGAAACCATGTAGCAAGATTAAAGTTTGGTTAGATTTTAACCATGTGGAGAATATTGTTTTTCTTGGCATAAACTTTTTCTTCTTCTGAAGAAAACCAGAGGTGCCCAGGAACGTTAATTCTTGTTGGGGGAAAGCCGCAAGCTTAGGACGGCTGGCTATAATGGACTGAATTTTGTAAAGTAAGGACTGTGGCTGAATGGTACATATTGTATGTATACATCCAGGAAGAATCAGAGACAAATATCTCACTTCTAAACGTCATATTTCTTCCTGTCATGTGTGATATACCGAAACCATAGACTACCAACCAAGTCCTACAGACTACTTCATGGTTTACATTCGTCGCTCCAGATGTCCTGGTTTAGCCCACTGACAGCAAGTCGCTTCCCATATACCACATCGATCCAATTCGTTGTATCCCATACATGCCCCTCACCCTTGTTGATGTTCAGACCGCGATACCGAAAATTCGTTTTCTTCTCATCGTTTCATATCCTTCCCCTCCTCCCCTTGCCTCTCGCTCACTTCACTGCTAACACGTAGATCTTAGCAAGTGTTTCGTCGCTCATCCTCTCCATATTTCCAAACCATCTCAGCACACCCTGATCAGTTCTCTCAATAGAAGTGCGCAGTGCCGCACTCTTTTCTCTTATACTTTAATTCCCTACACAATCAACCTGCCTTATACCATTTTTTCTTTTGAGCGTGAAAGAAGAAGAAGAAAGCAGGAATACATCCGCGTTCCGTAGGTATGAAAGTGGCAAGGTTATTGTATGAGGAAAAGACAAAATGAGGAAGAAAATCCCACAGATTAATTCTACGAGAAAAGAAGGAGGTATCATAACGGCCAGTCCTCAAGTGGCCGATCTCCTCACATAAACTGTGGGGAACAGCAGCCAGACGCGTGCCTCGGGTCCAAGCTTTTGGGGCAGGAACGCGCGCAGACAGCTCACGAGAACAATGTCACATCGTTCTCAGTGATTTCATATCTAACACCTCCATCCTCTTCCTTTCTTTTTGTTCAAGGTTCAAGACTCACATTCCTAGAGCACCATCGATAATACTCTACATTCAGACATACTCATCTTTACCCTAACAGACAGACAGTGACCTATACTTCCACACGCTCCTTCATTCAGGGAGAATCCCCCCATCCAACCCTATGATTCACTTTATTCCCTACTATTCCGTCTGCTGCCTCATCCCCCTCATCCCCCAGGTACCCAAAGTCCTTCACTTCCTCCAGATCCTCTGCATATAAATGTCAGGCCAAACTATCCTGTTCTACCCCTTAGAGCGCACGTCATTCCCTTTTCATTTTGTTAATATTTACTGTCAACCTTCTCTCTTCACGCTTTCTCCCAAATTCTGTCACCACCTTCCAGGATTTATTTCTGGAGTCTGTATGTATGTACAAGAGTATGTATACTTCAGGGAAACCATTGTGGTACTGAATGAGGCAATGATACACGTGTCCTGGAAACGTCCGGTGGATCAGCTTGATTAATGATGAGGCGGTACTGTGGAGGGCTCGAAGAATATGAGAGTTCAGGTTGTCTTCAGATGAGATATGTCGGTGGACATAAATCGGGAACTTGGGAAATAAGGGTAACATGGAACCACACTTTCTCTCTGTATATGATGATACCCTTGACAAATCAGTCGATGTAACATTGTTAAGTTGGGTAGAAACACTGGTGCTATTAGGGACCTTCATTTTGGGAAGTGCTACGCATCTGGAAGACGTCTGGGACTGCCGCGTGGCGAGGAGAGAAAATAAGAAAATCGTTTATGGTCGAACATTCTCACTGTGGGAGTTGCAGCTTGTTTGATGCTGCTGCCAATGACGTTATGTGTCAGGGAGCCAATGTTGTCAGGGGTATGTCCCGCACCGCTGGCCTCGCTTCCCCCGTCTTCACAATATTATATCAGCCAGATGTCTGTCATTCCGACCTGAATATAGGAAATGATTTCTGCTTTGAAATGTTGCTAGGGAGAGAAGAACGAAATAAAAAACTGTTGGGTCATGTCGAGCGAGTGGATTTACGGAAGGTCGTATCTGGTTCTGAGTTGGATTAATGTGTGGCCATTGAGAGCGTCGCCTGAGTGTGACAGCCATTGTCTTCACGAACAATAAAGGTTCCTTCTCTAAGGTACCTCTATTATCTTTACATCAGGTTCTCATCCCCTTCAATTGAACGACCCTCAGATCTAATTTAAATGATAATGCATGTAATCAATTAGACTTATTAGATGTACATATGTATATGCAAGTTTAAGCATCTAAAATTCCAATGATGGTTTACATTCTCGATGTGGGAGAGGAGAGAGGAATCGATTACATATAAGGTGATCAGTGAAGGTCGTTCTTCGAACTGATTCGTGCAGATTTAGGTTCGTGGATCCCTACGTCATAGTAAAAGAACACCATCACTCTGTAGTTGATGAAAGGATAAAAATAGTACAAGAGCAGACGAAGCGTAGAGAAAAGAAAATAACAGTCGACTTTAGAAACATCGTCAGTGTGTAAATAATCACACGTGCCTTGCTCCACGCTGACCACAACCAGGCGACCTGAGGTACAACCACAGCTAACAGGGTTTCTCGGCCCACAGGACAATGCACCAGCTCCCTGACACAGGCCGGTGTGTGATATAGCTTGACCTTGACCGTTGTCAATACCATTGGCCCTGTATGATCTTGGCTGTGTATGTAGTGACAAGCGCTCTCTGCTAACCAAGATAACATATCTCGAGCAGGATTACGCATGCCAGCCAAGATAACATTTTCCTTGCAGATCATTACTACTAATTGTCAGTAACCAGTATGTCACTCAGCAAATCTCCATCATATGAGCCCATCGCAGCCGGCGAGGCCAATAAGCACGATACGAAGAGCCGCTTCAACTCGATCCTTAAGCAACAGAAGTCAAGGAGAAAAGATATGCAAATATAAACTGACGTCTGGTTTTACTTGATATAAAAGTCAAATAACTTCTTTTTTCAGCGTTGTTATCAGTGTGATGCTGCTCCAATGTCCACGACACTGCTGGGGCTTCTGCGACGCTACCAGTATTGTACAGCCGTTGTAATGTTGGTAGAGTGAGAAACTGTTACCTTTGTCTTTACCTCTGAAAAGTTATCACCGAGTTGGTCTTAGCTGTTGCTAGCGTCTCATTAGCTATTGGTAACCCCAACCATTTGGTAAAACACTCCATCCGAGCCATTTCTGGCCCCGTTTCAGCTGTTGCCAGCCCTGTCTCAGCTAATATCAGCCCCATCAACGTGGCTAAGAACCTCAACCAGGCTGCTTCCAGCCCCGTCATCCCACCCCTGTTGCTACCGCTCATCCTCGGCTCCTACTCATCCCATCCAATAAGCTGCCCGTCCAACTCCGCCTCATTTGCCACACTCCAGCTGTTGCTCAGCTTTCGCATCTGCTTCTCACTCCTTACAGCTGCTACTCACCCCACACAGCTGCTGCTCACCCCCCACTGCTGTGAGTCGGTCCGCCACAGTCAGCAGAACCGAAGGTCTCGGACCACAAAAATCTCATGTTGACATTATCAACACCTGAGGGATGTCATTGTTGTCTTACCGGGAGACACGACGCAGCCCACTAGGTTGAGGTGAAGCGGACACACGTACCTGATGTGCATCACACGCTGAGGTCATCCTCATCTAGCCTGACCTGACCTCTGAGCTCTCTCTACAATTCGTAATATAGAAACGATTATTCAGTTCAGTTAAGTTGCCCATAGACTATTGGAGTTACGTTCTATTCTGTCATAGAAAGGGTTGCTGGTCTCCTGCGAACGAAGTTCATCTCTCATCTCGTTAACTGGTAATGTTTTCTTTAAGGTTTCCCATCTTCCAGGTATGATGAAACTATCACAGCCACAAATTCGTCTTCTTGGTTCAAAAACTTTTCCTTAAAATAAAACAAATCAAAAAATGCTCAGTCTAGTGATCATATGTCATACGTAATATAAGTAACATAAACCTAAAACCATTATAACAATGGTAATATTATATCACTGTAGCTTTGTATTGCTCCAGGACCTGGGGACCGTCAGTTGCCAGGCTGGATCACGAATGATTGGTGGTCAGCTGTCGTCGATCCATCAATTGCACTCGCGAGATCAAGCTGTAGTTATATGGAAAAGAGGAACCTTGACAGCTTCATACAGTGGTCAGGAGGAAATAGAGACGTTCATCATTCGTAAGGTTGGGTCATCATAGGTCAAAGTGGAACATGAAGGAAGATCCATCTACAACCTGTTTTATTCGTTTAAAGGTCTTACACATCACTGACCTGTGATTCAGTTTTAACATAGATGTAGACTGAATGATTTACATATTATAATATTTCTATCAAGAATAATGTTCTCTCGATGTATAGTGTTATCATAGCATGTATAGAGTGTTATCATGGCAACGTCTAGTCTAGCTATATACTCAGTGCATGTATAATCTATCTTTAATCTAGGCACTGTTTTCACAAGAGTGTGTAGTCTATGTTGCCACAGTAAGCTATTATCTAGAATACGTCTATTACAGCAATATAGCTCAACCAGTATTGCTCGACCAGTCAGATCATACAGCATTTGCTCCACCATACGTTTTATAAAACATTCTAGACAATGTAATACAAGTGAGCGAGTACTTATCCACCGTAAACCTCGCCTCCATCAGTAAAGTAAACCCTCTGGTTTCTACGTTACCTGAACCTTTACTTACGTTACCAAGATGAAAGATCTCAGTAGGAAATAGATAAGACAAAACCACACCACTGCCTCTATGGACATCAGTTTACCATGAGCTAAGCTTTCTGAAACTTTGTCTCCTTAAGGAGAATGATGGAATCTGATGTGAAGATGATACGCTTCCTTATAAAAGTGGGAATGAGAGTATTGGTAACAGCATGACAGTGGTAAATGGAGAGGCAGCAGTGGTCATGGCAGCAGCAATGGTGATGTCAAAAACAGTGCCCACGGTGGCAGGAGCAGCGATGTCAGAAGCAGTGGTGGCAGCAGCAACTATAGTGACAGCAGCACCAGCGTCAGCCCCGCCATCATCAGCACTACGGCACCGTTCGGGATCTAGGCAGTGGATAGTTGCAGCGAGCCAGAGGATCCTCGAAGCGGTGGAGGAGGTACTGAAGGTAATGGACGGGGGTCGTGAGAGGCAGTACAGACCGGGAAATTGATGAGTCGCAGCTCAGAGAGAGAGAGAGAGAGAGAGAGAGAGAGAGAGAGAGAGAGAGAGAGAGAGAGAGAGAGAGAGAGAGAGAGAGAGAGTAGCTTCCACTGTAAGAAAGGGACTTTTACAGGCGCTACAGTGACAGCAGTATCATTTAATTGGGAGAAACGCTATGACTCCTATACAGACGCAGCAGCGAAAGCAGCAACACTCAGGTGTAGGACGGCTATGGCCCCAATACAGTGCACGTGAACTGGGATGCATTGATGCAATAAGATTGTTACAGAAATATCCCATTTTGACATGGTTTGTTTTTTCTCTTCTTTTTTTCTGAAACCCTTATCACCTGGCGAGTGTTGGTAGGGAACCCATAAAGAATATTTCTCTAGGAACTCCTGACGTTTCGCTCTTCCATGCTCAAAGTATCATTTGGAAATATCAGGTTGTGAAGTGAACAGGTCAGTTCTGCTCGAGGGAAGTGAGGGCAATAGTAGCATTGTCAGGAACGCCACCGATGGAAAACTCCGTAAGTCTGTTGATTTAAGTACCTGGAAGCGGACATGGCAATGAATGTAAACATGGAAGGTGAAGTGAGTAATAGGGTGGCGGAGGGGGTGACGGTTCTGCGAGCGCTGACGAATGTGTGGAAAGAGAGAACGTTATATGGGAGAGCAAAAATGGGTTTGTTTGAAGGTATAGTAGTTCCAACAATATCTGCAGAGGAGGGTGGATGTGTTGGAAATTAAATATTTGAGGACAATGTGTGAACGATTAAGTAGAGAAAGTGTAATAGAGATATGTGGTAAAAAAAAAAAAGTGTGGTTGGGAGAGCAGAAAAGAGTGTGTTGAAATGGTTTAGAAATGTCTAGAAAATGAGTGAGGAAAGATTGACATAAAGTACATATGTGTCAAAGGTAGAGGGAAGAAGTAGAAGGGGGAAGAAAATTGGAAATGGAAAGTTGGAGTGAAAAAAAATTTGAACGATCGGGGCGTGAGCATGTCCGCTCCTGCCACTGCGGAAAACGGTGATTAGATATTAAACAAAATGGTTTATTGAAATAACCGCATCGAAAGGTTGCAAAGATGTAGCAAAATTCTTAAAGGCAAGCACAAAGTTTAGATAAGGGAAGTGATATCACTCAAATTATCCTTTACTGAGGTACAGAAGTGAAGGTTTATTTACGTTCCAGTGATTACTGATGACATTCACAGTGTTAGAGATGACATGTTCCTGTAGTGGTCACTCGGGACATTTTGTGTTCGATGAATGTGGAGCCGAACAACAACTCAGCGACGAAGGATTTTAGATGACTGGAATTTTGGGCAAAACAAAACTCTGTTGATACAGGGAACCGATACGTTGTTCATATTGTAAGCTATGTAGGACACCGCAGCTGGACGTGTCATATTCTTGATGCATAAAAATACCATGGAAAAGTTTTCCCATTGACGGTGGAAAGATGTTTTACAGCAGACTCATCCCGAACTGTCGGATGAGGCCCAGAGTCGCAGAGACTCAGGTGGGTCACCTTGATCATTGCTTCTTTGGTAGGTGGTGGAAGAGGTCCCGAGGATGAATTTGCGTGCCCTTTTTCTGCTCATGTTCTCACAGCTCCTGTTCCGTAATGCATTAGAATGGAAATCAGGTCCGAGAGGCATGGGTGAGTGTGGGAAATATATAAGTTGCGTAAAAGTTCTTAAGTTTAAGT
>NC_092226.1:75590290-75705290 GCF_036320965.1 Panulirus ornatus | reverse complement strand
GCATAATCCCACAGAAAAATTCAATGAAACAAAACAACCTGTGTGAAGAAAAGAAAAGACTACTATATTTCGTGTGTTCACTGAGCGAAACTTATGGCCGGAGGCAGACAGTGTGGAGTCTGTAGCAGAATACAGCCACTTACCTTTGATAACCTGTATGAAAGCTTGGGTGCCTGAGCCCATCGCGTTACTGGCTGGGCTCTCCTGCGTGAGCAGTTTCTTTTGTCTCAGTTGCCATCTATTCCCATCTCCTCAAGTACCTGTTGTCTCCTACCAGGGAGGCCTGTTGGGCTCCCGGGGGATGACGACGTCAAAACAATAAGTCTAGTGTGAGGACGCTTCCTCCAGGGAACCACTTAAGACAAGCCAATCACTCTACGGTTATCGCGGTGCTTTATTTTCTGTCTCAGTCAGGAAGTCCGGAATTAGGAGGAGACGTATGGCTTTTGGGAGGGAGGGAGTGATGAAGGAAGGAGGGGCAGCATCTTGGAATCCTTCCACTACCGTATGCTTTATTCCATATATATATATATATATATATATATATATATATATATATATATATATATATATATATATATATATATATATATATATATATATATATATATATATATATATATATATATATACGTGTGTGGATGTGTGTGTATGTAGGATACCATTGCGCCACTGCTGGTTGTTTCTAAGAATCCCATTACCACTTGACAGTGAATGAAATACGGTAGTTAAGAGGGAAGAGCCGTGTTTTGTGCTGAACACCTGTGAACACTTTATTCCTCTGCTGTTCTCCTTGTACACAGAGACGAATCTACTTGTTTCTATAGCTTGGCTGAAGTCAAAGTGATTCTGATTCCAAACTTTAAAGGTTCTGAAGCCCTTTTATATCTTTTGGAGGAAGGTCTGATCTGATATACTGAGTTGATGGCTTACGACCCTGGCAGGTATCGGATTCTTGGTGGATTCAGTAAGGAAAGACCTGTATTTATTCAAAGGTCTGAGTCATTTTTACCCACTGACCTTTTGCTTGGTAACTGTGCTTTATTTTCGTTCAGCATGATCTTTAATCCGTGAGATCAGTTTGATATCCTTTGTTTTTGTTAGGATGAAACATGGACTGGGGACACCTCTGTGTGCAGGCCAACACCAGTTAGCTGGCTGTCCATCATATTCCATGAAATATGTTGACGTCAAGTGGGAGCTCACTGGTTACGTCAGGTATTACAAACTGGATTCATCTTTCAGTAAAGGAACAGCGCGTGGTGAGACTCCCTCAATGTTACGTCTGATTTCCTTATATCTTACATTGCTCCTGTTATTCCTTCAAGAGTAAGAGTGTGGAGAATGAACGGATCAGTATCTACCATGATACAAATGGACGAGTACCGAGCAAGAGCAGGGCGACCTGGGAAAGAAGTCCTCTGACGTATGTGTGTTGTGTCCAGATGGATGCCGAGAGAAGACTCTTGAACAGGAGTATAAGGTCTCCCGTGCAAGGTAACCTTTACATGGTAGAGGCAGGTCCTGTACCTTAGGAGTTGAAGCTCAATATGGAGGCCAACCTTTTCAAGATAAAGCTCCTCATGGATGCCTTTTATTGTGGATCCTTGGAGAAAAGAATCTGGGAGATTGATGTGTGCGCTCGTTTGATCATCTGCCACCGAGGATGAAGAGCTCACGCTGGCTTGCTGTATACCAGAGAGGCTTTGAAAGTATTCCACCATCTCGTTTTCTTGAACCTGTGGAGGAGTGTAAGCACTTACAACAATATCGCAAACGGTGCAGAACTCAAAACATCCTTTTCTAAGATATAATGTTTTTGTTCCCGTCGAGAACTGTCTACAAAGACACTGAGAACGCTTTCTTGGATAGAACAGAGGTCATAGTATTTTGAGCTTCTTAGTAATTAATTACAGACCTAGTATAGGAGAAATCAATGCTTGTGGTGACGATGTATTGGCTTCTTTCAAGTCGATATCTTTAACTCGGTCTCACAATAACTTTGACATTCAGGTAACTATTTCCATGTCTGAGGCAACAGAGGGCACTGTGAGAGTAAATCCCTAGTGACACAGGTCGCCTATGGTCATATACGCTAACCAGCAACTATGTGGCCATATACGTCGGTGACTCTTATGGCGTCTGACAATATGAGGCCCTGATCGTGACCTGACACTGTTGCATTACACTGTTCACCTCCGTCGGTGTTTTCACTCGTCTGATCAACTCATGGAGACTACAAATATATAACTTCACAAATAAAACTTTGTTTGTGTGTAAGTGTTGGATGATGCGTCAAGGGTTTGGAGTGGGATGAAGAGAGGGGTCAGGAAGCTGACCCTCGGCTGTTCAGAGCACCAGGCACGTCCTGTCTCAGGAGGGCTGAGGAAGCACTCCATGATCGACTCTTCTGACTGCTGCCCTGACGATTGAGTTCGGAAAGACGTTACACAAAAGTAAAAGATTTCATAAAATTGAATATGATTTCAAGGTACATAGAAGGTACAGCGGTGTATGGGAGCTGTTTACATCAGAAATATACCAGCAGAGTAGAAAAATGTGGTGTGACGAACCCGGAAACTTCGAGGAGAGAGAACGAAAAGGAGAGTAAATGATAACTTGAAGTACTGCCGTCCTTCAGTCGTGAAACACTCCTCATATCCCAGTGGGAAAAAAAAACTCTCCAGTCTCTCTCATCGTAGACCATCAATGGTTCACTGTCGACGATGATGTCTGGATTGGGAGAGGTATGTATGTAGTGTTCCCACTGGTGCTTCCCCAGGAAACATCGAATTATGTTCTCATTCTTAGGCTCAGGTTTACCTTTGCTTGTTTGCTTTTGTTTACTCTAGTCTACCTGTGTTTTCTCACGCTACTAAATAGTCCTTTCATATTCTATAGAATCTAACATCTCATCCATCTTGGTGACGGTTCTGGAGTTTATAGGGATTCTGTGTCAGGCTGTATATTCTTGATGGTGGCTTAATGTCTTGATGATGAAGAAAGCAAGACACTTGATTTTTTAGCGACACAAAATGCTAGACGTTTCCATAGAGCAGCAGGTTGTGGGAGGTGTTGATGGCATGGAGAACCGTGAAGCTGGTAGAATCTTGACTTAAGTCTTGAAGATAGTTTGTATATCTGCAAGATCTAAGGACGTCGACGGTTTAGGTAAATGAGATAATTCTTCGAAATATGTTAATATTATCACTGTTGACATGGTTTCTGTTGGGATAAAGTGAAGGACTGACTTTATCTACGACTCTGGTCAGGAAATGGATGCGTTGAGAGAGGAAGCGTTTGCTCTGTATTTCTGGAGTTTCCAAGACCCGGTACACACATTCCTGTTTGATGATTTAGTTATGGCGTTTGTTTTTGGTGTTAATGTAATCTACAGTCATCATCAACACAGTTGTATTCATCTCAAATGCCAGTTGGCCACTTGCGCTTTTGTCATCACTTGGGGTCCGTTGTCCGTTGTTGTCGATCATCTATTTCCATTCTTCTCCTCGAAAATACTCGGCCATTTTGACTCTAACTTGGTAAGGATGCTTCTTGGATGGTCCCGGCCAACATCCAAGATGGCCGGCGTTAATGATAAAGCGAGGTGGGTGTCGCGGTTCATGTAAGCCTCTAGGTTTCACTGTTGCCATCCTCGCATCTCCCTAGTAAGCAAGTCCAGACGCCTTGAACTGTCGCCCTCCCCTGTGACTCCAACACTCGTTGAGGAAAACGATGATCTGAAAAGAAGTGACATAATTCTTGCTTAACCAACTGGCTGAAGAGAATGTACATGATATGTATCTTAACGTTCCAATGAGGAATGATCAGAAATTTAATTGACTTGCAGAAGCGACTGCCTACATTGCGAGAGGTCGTTTGGAAGCAAAAGCTGTGTGTGTGAGGCAGGAGTTTCCCGTGAGTGGTCCATTACGTGTTACCAGCTGGGGCGCCAACACTTGAATTTCTTTGTGTTGTCCAAAATTGATGAGATAAAATGGAAATGATTTTCACGTGACATGGATGTATTGATGCTGTGTAATCAGTGGACTCCTTTATTGGCCAACAGTATCCAGATGTAGGCTAACAGAGGAAGGTGCAATTACAGGACAGAAAGGATTTAACCTTCTCATAAAATGTACTAAACAAACTCTTCCATTTTCCTTTATGTCTTACAGGCCATCCACACCCGAAGTGTGTGAGAGGTTACACGGGAGCGTTATAAATCCACCTTTAACAGAACCGTTCAAATAGCTTACATTTGCATATAGGAATAGACGTAGATTCTACAAAGAGGCACTGTATGGCCCCATACGGAAAATAAATAGTCTAAAACTCACTCTACATACAGCTTAGCGACCTGCGCTTTAACTCGCTGCGTCCAGTAGTAAATGTTTTCAAGACACAAATGAAAAGATCAAGACGGTAAACAACCTCTTGGAGACCGGAACTTCGGACCAGAAGGGCTACAAAATGTTTTAGCTCAGAAGGTTCACTTTCAGGATGTCTTGAAGGATCATCACTGCCACGTCTCGGAAGGTCTTCTCTCACTCTACTTAGGAAAGGATGGCAGCGTAGAGGAGGAACGTCCTCACAAAATATTGAAGCACCGCGGTGTTGCCATGATCACTCCGGAAGTTCAGAAGAAAATTACCATAACATTTTCGTGCCTCGACTACAGCCATCAGAGACTGAATGCATCGTGTGAGTAAACACATGGGCAGCTTTTAGATAAGTGGACGTAAACTTTAATGCAATAAAAGTGGAAATTATAATAATTTTCTTTTTCACAGTCATGATGAATTCTTAAATTCTCAAAAATGATTTTAAAGTTACATAAATCCTAGGAAATTATTTTACTTTTTTCGCATTTGAAAGGCAAATGCTTCTTGATAAGTATTATTGCATCATTAAGTAAATAAGATTTGCAAATGAGTTATAAATAGCAAAAAAAAAATAGCGAAAAACGAGTTTTCAGACAATGTTCAGACTCTGACCCTAGATTTCAAGGTCATGTCCCGTGACCCAGTACACAACACAGAGCCGGACGTATTCATGACTAAACCATGGAGTAACAGATGGCGTTGCTGTCAGCCCTGAGGATGCATTAAACTTGAAAACTGGCAGCTTTGTTGAGGCAGGACGGACGGGAACCGCCCGGCTCCACGGCCAACTAAAGACTCAGGTCCGTAGAATCCAAGCAAAATATATATAAATCTTTTTAGGTTCTGGGTATAGAATTTGGGGGAAAAAGTCTGTTTTTCAGCATCATGTGATGCGACGAAATGATATCAATTTAAGCTACTCGAAACATAGAACGTCTGCTTCGTGCTCATTTATGATTTTCGAGATCAACCGGATCTCCAAAATGAAACACATGAAAAACTTTCTCTTGGAGTTGATCACCGTTTTCGCGTTAGTGAAGTAGCGCCAGGAACAGACGAAAAAAGGCCACATCCACTAACATCTATTCTCTGGCTATCATGTGTAATGCTCCGACACCACAGCTCCCGCTCCACAACCACGACCCACAAACCCTTCCAAGGTTTTTTCCCAGACGCTTCACATGCCTTGGTTCAGCCCATTGACAGCACGTCGACCCCTGTATATCATATCTTTTCAGTTCACTCCACGCTTAAAAACTTAACATAGATACTTTCGTAGCACAAAAATGGATGACAGGAGTCATCTTGAATCATAAATACTCCTTCAAACTTCTGATCAAGTTGAAGGATGACAATACATTTTCCGCAGATACAGAGCATGGCCTGCTGTTACTTGTGGAACTCTTGTTTACTTCAGTCTAACGTTTTGTACACTATCCACACAATGTTTACGAACGTTCATTGATGGCATGACTCTAGAAGAATGATTTGAATCATAAGTTGAAAGACACGACTCTAGTGTAGAATTGGCATCACATTTATGAAGAATGATATGGCTTTTATGTAGAGTGATATGAATCTCATATGCAATGATAGTGTTTCAAGTACAGTAACATAACTCATTTAGCTAACTAAAGACCACAGGTGAGCATGCCCAGATTGATTATTCTTAGTCTTATGAGAGATGGCAGCGGTACAGCAGTGACATATACAGCATTTTTCATTCATCATCACACAGGTTTTTCAGGAATTCTAGTGAACTTTCTTCCATTGTAAATTTTTTTTCAAAGTTACATCTCTGTCCTGGATCTTCTTGTGACACCACAATAATATGAGTCCCAACTCCTTGTTTCTATCCCTCTCTCTGTGGAACTGAAATTATATTACGACCCCTTGCTGCGTTTTCTTACCATAACGGGCAGTGTTAATACAATTCTTTCATTTCTTCCTATAGTGTGCTAATACTAACATCTCCCATCCCCCTAATGTTCCAGGATACCAAACAAATCCATTTGTCTTTCCTTGAAAGTACTAACACTGAACATCATCACCATCTTCAAAAAGATGAGGACAGAGAACACGACCCAAACCATCCCTCCTCCTGTGTCATACCAACAAGACAATAACTTTCCTCAGGGTTCAATGTCATCATGCTTGAGGTGTCCTTGTGGTCTTGCAGTATCGTATCGTCTTAGTGAACATCATTAAAACTTCCCATAATCCAGTGTATCAGCATTCAGTATTAAAACCTTTACTCCATAGTTTCAGCAAACAATTAGTTTTCTCATCCTCAAGTGTCACTTCACAGTTTTGTGATAATCTCCATTAAGCGAACATAAAGTTCCAACATTACACTAACTCCAGCGTACCAGTAAAGTGCATTAGTTCCTCCTGGTCCAGCGACACCGACACAGGACATTAGCTCTTCCCTTCCCCTAACACCACAACATGAAAATACTGACGACAAAAGGTGACAACCCTCCATGTACACAGACCTCACTTAACTCATGTGATCTCCTTTTAATCTTTCGGAAACTTTTTTGTATGAGTGCGACAGTCAGCGAGAGGGTGAGTGTCCCTTGTACTAGTGGACCCAGTGGTGTCGTACTGAGGGACCACTATGATGTCTTATTGCACCGGAGGTCCCGATGGTAATGTTGTGAGGGGCTCACATAGTACCCCCTTGCACCAGTGGTATGTAGTGAGGGGGTTCCCACAGTGTCCCTTTGCCATTTATTTCAAAAATATTAGTTTTCCAGTTGATGGACATAGATTTCGGCACAGCATAAACGGAACTGATCGCCTTAGTTCATTCATCAGGCTTTCCGTGAAAGTTCCTTCTATAATGATTTTCATTGAGTCAGACTTTACATACGTTTCTTAATACTGTGAATATGGATGAGCAACGGTCATATCCAGGTTTTTTTTTGTTTGTCTGTTTTGTCCTTGCTCTTGAAGTTTGGTCTTGTGTTGGCATGACCGTTGTAGCAGCCAACACAGGAGGCAATCTACCGCCTGGGACGGCAACATGAGCCGCTGGCGCCACTGGGATCCCCTGATGTTGACCAGAGCTCCTTTGGTCAGGGTAATGGCCACACCCGTCGGTCCTGCCGCTGCTGGCTCGGCTGCCTTCACGGTTTATCGGCGGCGCTGAGAGAGAGAGAGAGAGAGAGAGAGAGAGAGAGAGAGAGAGAGAGAGAGAGAGAGAGAGAGAGAGAGAGTACGTGTAACACAATAAAAGAGCTTATCATTTATGACAACGTCATCTATTAGTGGATTAGTATAAGTATCTAACTTCTTAATTCAGATAATTGGATACTGGGCAATAACACTGAGAGAGAGAGAGAGAGAGAGAGAGAGAGAGAGAGAGAGAGAGAGAGAGAGAGAGAGAGAGAGAGAGAGAGAGAGAGAGAGAGAGAGAGAGCTGGGGGCTGCTTACCCTGAAGGGTTATGACTAGGACATTGGTCGCCCCAGCTTGACGTCCCCAGGAAGACGTTCTCATGCACGCTGCCAAGTTTATGTCAACATTTATAGCCATTGCGGCTGCACTCGGGGAATTCCCTCACGATTTGCCTTGTCAGCCTAACGGCGGGGAAGGGGGGGGGGGGGGGGGGGGGGGTGTCAAGAAGGTGGGGGTGGATTCTTGGTGGGGGGTGATGGGGGGTTGCTTAGAAGGGATGCGTGGGAGGGTGTGGGTTGAGAGGTTACCAGCGAAATGGGGAGGCGGCTAAGTGTCTTAAGTGGATTAGAGAGGAGTGTGTGGTCTGCAGGGCGGGGGCAGGAGATGCTGACCAGGAGGTGTGTGTTTGTCTGTCTGTTTGTTTGTGTCTGTGTGTCTACGTGTCTCTGCGTCTACGTGTGTCTGTGTGTATGGTTGATTTGGAGTTAGTAAGGCGTTGGGGTTGAGGTAAGGACATATAACAGGAGACAAGATGGTCCATGACGAGGTTATCTGCAGGAGGACAGCAGTAGTGTCTGGAGGCCACGACTGCATTTGTGGCAGAAACAGGATAATAAAGCAGGAGGCAGACGGACCGTGCCAGGCATGGAGTTTGAAGGAGAGTGGAGCTTCAAGGAGCGTGAGGATGGACTCTCTTCACTCGTACAGTTGAGGGGTATAGGGAAGGGCGGGTGAAGAGGCATGGGGAGAGAAGAACTAGATTGTGGGGAGTGAACGACGAGGGTTGTAGGAAGGAAAGGTAAGGGTTGTAGGGAGGGAAAGGTAAGGGTTGTAGGGAGGGGAAGTTAAGGGTTGTAGAGAGGGAAGGGTAAGGGCTGTAGAGAATGGAGATAAACAGTTGTAGAAAGTGAAAGATAAGAGTTGTGGAGAGCGAAGCGTTGTGAAGGCTGTTAGGCTGAGGGAACGCGATGATGTATTACACACCAGCTTGTCATGGTCAACGGGTGAATTGAACTGACACTATTAGTTATTTTTATATATCTTTATCTTTATTTTTTTCGTTCAAGAGGTTTTATGGGACAAGTTTTGCGTTTGTCTTCATAATTTGAAGTAAATATTGTGGTGAAATTACAGAAAGTTTCATGTTTACATTAGTCAGTTGATTCATGATGCACACTTTTGTTTGGCTAGCTTCGTCGGACTTGATAACACTGGAGTTTTATTCTCGCCAAAAGTTTTTGAGATATATTTCAATACAAGGTTAAATTACGATATATATATATATATATATATATATATATATATATATATATATATATATATATATATATATATATATATATATATATATTGATGGATTTGAGTATAGTGCAATGAGCGAGAACCTTCATAGGACACATAATATCGTCCAATCCAACAAAAAGGATTCGAACCCTCTACGTCTTGTGTGGGAGCTGGGTAACCAGTTCGAATCCTTGCTGTTGCTGGTTTAAACATCTGTTCGTGAGACGTACTTTTCTGTAAAAGCATAATGTGTCATACATGTACAGGTCTTCATTTAGATATCACACTTTGTAAATAATAAAACAATACTTCGAAAAATCTTCGATGGTTTTCATTTCCTGGAAACAACAAACTGTTTAATTTCATCTGTGCCAGAGAGAGAGAGAGAGAGAGAGAGAGAGAGAGAGAGAGAGAGAGAGAGAGAGAGAGAGAGAAACGTCTCTATACCTCATGTAGTATGATCATTCACATAGAAGTGATACTCTTTCGCGTAAATCAGTATTTCAGATAAAGTGTATTGGATCTTTTTCCATAATTCTTTTTAAATTACTTTATTTATATGTGTAAATAATCAAGTATTTCAAGGCTCATGCTGGAAATGACGTGTGAGTTCAGTGCTGGTTTATAAAGAATATTTTTCAAAGGTCATGTAATGTTTTTTCTTCGTTGGATAATTGTATTCGACACGTCCTGTGCTCAGCGAGTTCGAAGCTTCAACACGTCTATGTACCTGGCGAGTTGAAGGTTTCGACTTTGTCTCTATACCTGGCAAGCATGATCCCTCGATACGTCTGTTCCCTGGTAAGCTAGAAACCTGGTATGTTTGGGTGCATGGCGGGTTTGACGCTTCGATACGTTTGTATACCCAGGAGGTCTGAAACCTTGACACGTTAGGGTGCCTGGCGTGCCTGTATACCCAGCGAGCTTGGAGCTTAAACATATGTGTGTGTCTAGCGATCTCAAAGCCTCGATACGTTTGTGTCCTCGGCAAGCTTGAGGCTTTGAGAGTGTGTGTGACATGAAGGAGTGAGCAAGGGACAAAGTGGGGGAGGGAGTGAGTGATGGGTGGATTTAGGGTTGAGATTACATACGTTCATCTTGAAAATGTTCATAGATACACATGGTACAAATACAGGGAAGAGATAGTACACTTGAACAGACTACTTGCTGTAATCAGAAATATCAGGTAGTGTCCATAATGTGTGGCCTAGAATTCTAGGAGAGCTGAGAGGAGCATTATCAGATCAAATGTTAGCAATATGATGGTTAAGATTTTTATCATAGATTATATAAAACTAGAAATTTTAAATGAAATATATCATTATGAAAGATTAGGAATGCAAGTTTGTATTTTAAACATTTCAAGATGTAATGATGTAGGATACCAAGGCACTGCAAGATTAGGTTGAATTATGAAAAACTATTTAAGTTTGCATCAGTAGCTGCTACCTGCATGATATGTGGCGTTGTGTGTGTTGACTGTGTAATGAAGATTTGAGTAACTTGGGGTAGGAGAAAGAGTGAGCTTGGAAGAAACACAATCTGACAAAAAAAGCAAAATTAGCAAAGATTTGAAGTGGGATAAAGTATTCTGAAGGACGGTAAATTGAATTAGGAAGGCTGTGCAGTGAGGTAGAATAGAATGTATTAGAAGCGTCTTAGCGAATACTTGCAACAGATGGAAAGAATATTTTGAAGAAATGACTGAAAATTATGAAAAGTGGTCAGATGCCAAATGACTGGACAAAAGCATTAATTGTTTGGCTGTTTAAAGGAAAAATATGAATCAGAGAAACAAGTTACCTAGTTAGGAAACTATACGGCAGGATAACAGCTGATACTGTTAAAAGGATTACAAAACTTCTTAATGAAAATCGAAATATGTCTAGGAAAGGGAAATTATGTACAGATAAGATGTTTTGCAACAAAGACCAGCTCCTAATAGTAAAATATCTTTAGGGAAAAAAAGAAATTATAGTTACCATGCATTGGTTTTAGAATGGTATATTGAGAAAATAAACAGGAAAGCTCACTAAGGAGTCCTGACGCTTTATGGTACAATTGGAAAACTTTTGAATACTGTTAATAGCTTTTGTAATGGAATTTACGAGCGAGAGCAAGTGGTGGCATGAGTATATATATATATGGCTAGAAATAAATGTTAAAGTGCATCAAGGTTGTCTGATATCACCATTGTGGTGTGTGTGTGTGTGTGTGTGTGTGTGTGTGTGTGTGTGTGTGTATGTCTGTCTGTCTGTCTAGCTGTCTGTCTGTCTGTCTGTCTGTGGAACGTTACGCAAGACTAGAGGGAAGTGAGGGTGATAGTAGTGTCGTACCTAATCATTGTGAAACGGATAGGACGTTGCCACAGTTATCATAACATAGATAATGTTGTGTTCTTAACTAAAGCAGAGGCTGAGTTTAAGAGAACGTTGTACTGCTCTGATGATGCCAGCACGAGCAGGGAGATGTACGTAAATTCGAAGCAAGGTAAAACTCGAGTTTCCAAGAGGAGAACGAGATCACGGTATCTTATCAGCCTGCAGAGTCAAGTGTCAAAAGCTGCCGACCAATTGAGATATCTGGGAGAAAAGTTCGGTTAGGATGACAGGGAGAAAGAAATGTTGAGAGAAGAGCCAAGCGAGGGAGAGACATTGGCAGTGGGCTGAAAGCTTTGATGACTAACTACAACTGTCAGCAGAGGGCGTGCGGGGAGGCTGGGCGAGTCTCTGGTCCCAGTGATCGTATGATTGATGTGGAAGCCATGTTTACGTCAGCCGAGGCAGACAGAAAAGTTACGTGGTACAGATGTGAGTAGGAAGATGTGAGGTGCATATGTGGTGCGAGGAGACCTTCAGAAAGACTTATGGGTGAAGATCCGTCGGGAAAGTATGACCATGTTCGTCACGTAGCAGATGATGGGTTGTTCAAGTAGTAAGGTAGATAAGGCAGAGAGGAGGACTACGGTAGAGATAGACTCATTTAGAATAATAATTAACGCCAGAGGTAATTCGAAATGAAGATACCGGTGGAAAAGATACGGGAATCAGACACAAAGGAAGCTGTTTACGTGAGGAGGGGCTGTAGATGAGGACACTTGGCGAAGCAGCTTCATGAGTAAAGTGAAAAAGTGAGAAAGGCATTTATCAGTATAGAAATTCATGTTTAACTTCAAAACTCTGGGCATGGAGTGAAGACGTGTATGAGTCATTTCAGAGGCTGTAGGTACCAGATTCACTTACATGGGTTTGAGAAAAAAAATGATGATGATAGAAAGATACATGATGAATGACATACAGAAATGTATATAAGGCTTACTTTCAGTCTAACCAGGTATAGACTGTACATTGCATATATTTCTTTAATGGAATCTGACAAACTGATGACAGATCAAATCTGGAAAAACACATACAGAACCTAACAATAGGTGATTTTTCATTCAAAAAAATTCTCTGTTAAAAGAAAGTAAACTTTTTATATGCTTAAAACCCTTCCTCTTCTTCAATGCTTGCAGTATTTAATCCAGTTTCACCGAAACAAAAAATCGCAAATTGCAAAGTAAAAAAAAAAAAAATAGGGTATAGAGGAATGAAAATCCAGAGTTTTCATATTGCAACACATTCATAGTAATACATTCGTTCTGTTGGATCGTGCTGGCTGGTGGAGTTAGTACATACAAAAGTATATTTTCCTTGTAAATATGGCTTAAAAATCTCACTGTTGTACATCCCGCGCCCTGATGAATTAGCTTATATATTCTTTTTTAACTAAATGCCTTAGTACGCAAGGATTTTCAACTTATATATATATATATAGATATATATATATATATATATATATATATATATATATATATATATATATATATATATATATATATATATATATACATATATATGTATATATATATATAGTGCTGAATATGTCCAATGTGGCAACACTTACTACAGTACAGTTTTTCTAGTTGTCTGACTGTTTGGTTATGAGCGCCATTAACTACTATAATAAGTCTTGCAATGTGATTGCAGCTTGTTATGACGACCCATAGACACATAACAGTTCATGTGGTGTTGATGATTACTCAGCTAATTCCTACATGTAAAAGCTCACATTAAAGGTGTCACCAGGTGCGTAGCTACCCTCGTGGAGTAACATACATGGGTTATCTTTTCCTTCTTATGGCAGTACAAATATTTTACTGTTGTGCAGGGAAATATTGTGTATCCCTGTATGGTCCTTATATGTTTAATGAAAATTATGTACATATTTTAGAAAGAGATTCTTCATTCCATGTAAGTCTAATACAAAATTCATGAGCTGATACCCATCTCATTACACACACACACACACACACACACACACACACACACACACACACACACACACACAGGATGGAAAAGCAAAATGAAATATGAACACTTATGATACTGGATTGATGTCAAAGATCTTTTAACCTCGAACTGTTATTAAAGTTATTGATGATAATAACGTATACAAACGTATGCTGACCAGATAAACGTTCTGATTTAATATGAAGTATGTAAGTCTTGAATCATTATTAACTAAAATGATCAAAGGCCACAGCTTAATCCTGTACCAACACAGAACTGTCAACATCAATAAACAAAATACATATATATTGCCATATATGTGAGTTCACATACGGAGCTTTGATAAGATTAATCTCATGCATGAAATAATAACTAATAGACTGCGAAAAGTAATCAATAACACGTACACACAAATGAAAACATGTCCACAACACCACAGCTGAAACAGAATAGTCAATAGGTCGAACACTATGAGCTATGGAAAAATATACCACAAAGGCAATGGAACCAAGCGAGACTTGGAACAACCCTTTGACATACACACACACACACACACACACACACACACACACACACACACACACACACACAGAAAACAAGGACTCGATCCACATGTGGCCCTGTGGTCACGTGTTGTCAGATTTGTGAAAATTGTTATATAGTCTATAACACAGAGTTGTATAGACCTACATATCTATGTTCATTTATTCATATATATATACATATATATATATATATATATATATATATATATATATATATATATATATATATATATATATATATATATATTTTTTTTTTTTTTTCTTTTTCATACTATTCGCCGTTTCCCGCGATAGCGAGGTAGCGTTAAGAACAGAGGACTGGGCCTTTGAGGGAATACCCTCACCTGGCCCCTTTCTCTGTTCCTTCTTTTGGGAAAAAAAAAAAAAAAAAAAAAAAAAAAAACGAGAGGGGAGGATTTCCAGCCCCCCGCTCCCTTCCCTTTTAGTCGCCTTCTACGACACGCAGGGAATACGTGGGAAGTATTCTTTCTCCCCTATCCCCAGGGATAATATATATATATATATATATATATATATATATATATATATATATATATATATATATATATATATATATATATATATATATATATATGTATATATATATATATATATATATATATATATATATATATATATATATATATATATATATATATATATATATATTTTCTTTTTTTTTTTTTTTTTTTTATACCTCGTCGCTGTCTCCCGCGTTTGCGAGGTAGCGCAAGGAAACAGACGAAAGAAATGGCCCAACCCCCCCCATACACATGTACATACACACGTCCACACACGCAAATATACATACCTACACAGCTTTCCATGGTTTACCCCGGACGCTTCACATGCCCTGATTCAATCCACTGACAGCACGTCAACCCCTGCATACCACATCGCTCCAATTCACTCTATTCCTTGCCCTCCTTTCACCCTCCTGCATGTTCAGGCCCCGATCACACAAAATCCTTTTCACTCCATCTTTCCACCTCCAATTTGGTCTCCCTCTTCTCCTCGTTCCCTCCACCTCCGACACATATATCCTCTTGGTCAATCTTTCCTCACTCATTCTCTCCATGTGCCCAAACCATTTCAAAACACCCTCTTCTGCTCTCTCAACCACGCTCTTTTTATTTCCACACATCTCTCTTACCCTTACGTTACTTACTCGATCAAACCACCTCACACCACACATTGTCCTCAAACATCTCATTTCCAGCACATCCATCCTCCTGCGAACAACTCTATCCATAGCCCACGCCTCGCAACCATACAACATTGTTGGAACCACTATTCCTTCAAACATACCCATTTTTGCTTTCCGGGATAATGTTCTCGACTTCCACACATTTTTCAAGGCTCCCAAAATTTTCGCCCCCTCCCCCACCCTATGATCCACTTCCGCTTCCATGGTTCCATCCGCTGACAGATCCACTCCCAGATATCTAAAACACTTCACTTCCTCCAGTTTTTCTCCATTCAAACTCACCTCCCAATTGACTTGACCCTCAACCCTACTGTACCTAATAACCTTGCTCTTATTCACATTTACTCTTAACTTTCTTCTTCCACACACTTTACCGGGGTTGACGTGCTGTCAGTGGATTGAATCAAGGCATGTGGGGCGTCTGGGGTAAACCATGGAAAGCTGTGTAGGTATGTATATTTGCGTGTGTGGACGTATGTATATACATGTGTATGGGGGGGGGGGGGTTAGGCCATTTCTTTCGTCTGTTTCCTTGCGCTACCTCGCAAACGCGGGAGACAGCGACAAAGTATAATAAAAAATAAAAAAAAAAAAATATATATATATATATATATATATATATATATATATATATATATATATATATATATATATATCGAAAACACAAAAGGATATGAATTAGAAATAGATTTTATGAGTTCGTGGATCTTTGTAAAGTAGAAAATTGAAATGTTACAAGAACAGATTATAGTCAACAAACTGCAGCCCATATTATGGTTATGGCTCAAAGTCATCATATACAAAAAATGACATGAAAAACAGCAGTAAGAGCACAACCAGCATATCGAAGAAGATGGTGTTAAAACTGTGAGTTTCACAGAGGCAACAGAGAGTCAAGCTGAACAGAAAGGTCAATTACGGCAGCAAATAGAGTTACTGAGAACAGACGGGAGGAGTAGGGGAAGAGAACAGTCCTAATTGGAAAAAGGACTGGATGGTGAAGCCCCTTCCAACATCAGAAATAACATGATTAAGCTAAAGTAATTACGAGGGCAAAGCAAGTGACCAGCAGTGGAGAAATATTATTCCCCTTGAGGATGGGAGGAACAATGAGGACGTCAGAGAAGCAGATAGGTCTAACAAATTGCACATAAGGTGAATTAGAATACAGATAGTAGTCACAAGGAGGGTAACGTTAGCCATGATACAGGACGAGGGAGATATAGAGCATAAAAAAGAGAATGATGAAAGCTGAACACTGAATAGTGAAATTAACAGACACATGGATGTATGATGAACGACTGATGCAAGATAGTAAGGAACAAACTCATTTCGAGTGTTATAAGAAACATGATTCGTTAGCTGCAAAAAACAGGTATTTATAACATCTGGTATAGATAACCATAAGGAATCTAACAAAGAAACTCTTCCACAGGAAGAACAAAAGAGCATCAAGGTCCTGCACTATATGAAATAACAGAAAAATGTAGACATCCAGATTCCGAAATTTATCTATTTCTAGTACCGAACGAATACAATGTCTATTTAACTTACACTTTATTCTTTCACAATGTCAACAAAATAAGTACATACCGTTATAACCTACTGAGTCGTGATCATAACGCACTAATGACCATAACGTGAGATATTGTAGCACGTACTGAAGACAGAAGGTAATACAGTGTCACGACTAATATTGCACGCTACACTAGACGCAAACCAAAGGATCATACCTCACATCCCTCCGCCAGGAATTGAGCTTCGAACAGTGAATCACATTCCTCTCTTTCTTCTATATCCACCTCTAAATCTTTCTCCTATAATCCTCCTCCGTAGTCTCTCTCTCTCTCTCTCTCTCTCTCTCTCTCTCTCTCTCTCTCTCTCTCTCTCTCTCTCTCTCTCTCTCTCTCTCTCTCTCTCTCTCTCTCTCTCTCTCTCTCTCTCTCTCTCTCTCTCTCTCTCTCTCTCTCTCTTGCCTCACCGGTCCAATATGCATTCACCCCGATGAATGCAGGATCACGCACGCAGGTGAATCGCATCAGCAAAGACTCGAAGCGCAGAGGCGGAGGCAAGTTACCGTGGCCAGGTCTGACACATGCCTTCCTCGCCTCCACACTTTGTTCTTGTGAATCTCCTTAGGCTTTTTGTGGCTAAATTGGCATCACTTTGGCATCTGCAGTAGCAGAACCACAGCTCAGACTCAGATGATATATGAGGTTAGAATATATCGTATACTATTTTTTCTCTTTGTGGGACATGATATAAAGTTCATACATAAATTTATCCTTACAAGCGAAGATAATCAGAGTAGTAATCATCCGTGTTTTCAGGATGATGTAGCACTGAAAATATGTATACCAAACGAGTCCCACTGCTCACAAAGACCTCTCGAAAAGCTTGTCTTCGTATCACATACCTCAGTACACCAAAGAACTACTGATAGAACAAATTAGATATAGCTTTTTTTGTTCGCTTATCAATACGAAAATTCTAATCTTCCAAGATTACCAATTTACGTATCTGTTATTGTTCACTGAAGTTTATATGGAGCTGATCATGGGCACTCCAGTATGCAAATTTTATGGAAATGGAGTTTGTTGAGGTAGATTCCCCAGCCAGGCAGGTAATAAGTCTGGTCTTCTCTATTTCTGTGGGAAGTAAGCAGGAGGAGGCTTGCTACCACACCATATATATATATATATATATATATATATATATATATATATATATATATATATATATATATATATATATATATATATATATATATATATATATATATATATATATATATATATATATATATATATATATATATATATATATATATATATATATATATATATATATATATATATATATATATATATATATATATATATATATATATATATATCTTCAGGAAAGATTAAAAGATCTAGGATTAAAAACTCGGGGGCAACTTGAGTGGGAAATATTGTCTCTGTTGCTATGAAGATGATCAATGAAGGAATAGCCTGACGGGCAAGCGTTATGGGGACCAGTGTCCAACGGTAAAGTAAATACACAATGATAGATAACAGTGAAGCTGAGGTTGTGATCGGGTGAAGCTGAGGTTGTGATCAGGTGAAGCTGAGGTTGTGATCAGGTGAAGCTGAGGTTGTGATCGGGTGAAGCTGAGGTTGTGACATGAAGTTTCTCAGATAATCACGTGTGATTGAAATATATCATTTTATTCTTTTTTTTTGATGATAAGACATGAATATGGACGAAGTGTAGCTGATGAATGTAGTAGCCATGTAGCTAGATCATAAGGCTGATATATTAGAAATATAAGAATCCCAGAACATACTATCGAAAGTCTGATCTTGCGATGGTCTTAACATACACACTTGTGATGTCTGGAAAGCCTTAGTGGAAATTCTGGTCTAGTTTCATGCATCAGTCGCCACATTCTTGTCACTGAGAATACATGAAATATTTGCTTATGATGCTGAACGCAAATACTGCTTTGATATTCAAAAGCTTGAATTTGTCACAGCTTTCCATCACTTGAGCTATGTTATCCCAACAGAAGTACTTAGAATTTATGAGATTTTAGGGAAATATCTTAATTTGCGCATTCCTCATATTTAAAATTCTAGTGATATAAACATCTACAAAGAAAGTGGATCTTTACACAGACTTTAGATTCCTTTTTCGTCCTCTCACCCGTTCACTGCCCTCCAAGGCACTGTATAATCAGCGTTATCAGGTCCAGGGCTGTGGTGCTTGGACGGTAACGGTGCCTGGCGCTGAGCATAGCCCACACTGGTGGCACCCTCGGTGATAATACCCGAGACCAATCTTGTTGTAGGGTGGTGGAGGCAGAGCTGCTTTATCTTATCATCTGTTCTCTCAGCATCATTAATCTACTGCATGAACATTTTTGATTGTCATATTTTTTTCAGTTTTCTATCCTGCCATCTATTCTTCACACATTCATTTTTCTTATTTTCATGTCGTGAGTTACTGCAAATTATTAGTTCTTTTCATATGAATCTCTGTAATTTGAATTTTAATGTTGAATTTTAATATTCCTATGACTCAAGGAAGAATTGCTTATCTGTGTATCAAATCGTTTATCTACTGAATGTATAATTTGTCCTATAAAAGACACTATCAGGAATGTAAACTGACTCGTACATATCTCAGTAGTTTTCATAGTATATTGCTTCAAAAATAATGATGGATAAGTTTTAGTAAGAAGTCCAGAAATGAATGAAATGGGTCTATGGCAAAAAAAAGTTCTTGATCACTGTGAGTGTTCATATACCTGTGTTACTCATGATCATTTCTGGATACTAAAGAATTTAGATCAAGATATAGAGATGGGAGGTAAAAAAAAACTTCTCTCACAAGAAAAAAAATATGTAAACTATATGAAAATATATTCATGATACTTTGCTTATTTGTGTAAAATGTTGAGGAGATGAGAAGCCACAAGACGATGGATTCCCTGGTGTCGAGGAGGAAAAGACAAAATCAAATGCGCCAGCAAATGTCAGAGACCCTGGGGACCGAACTGGTGCTGAGAATGCAAAACCTTTGTAATGTATGAAGCGTCATGATTGCAACCAAGTGGAGGCACAGCAGTTCAGGGATAGTTTCGTGACAGGAGGACCAGAGTCAACCACAAGTGCTGTAAGAGAGAGTGGAGCAGCATTTCAGCTTAAAGCCTTTCAGCAAGGATGCATTTCATAAACACGTATCTGAACTTTCAGTTGCTTCGTTTACTGAAGTATATAGCCTGAATTTATCGTACCTTAGCTTATTCTTAGACGTACTTGGGAAACGAATGTGAAAAAAATAGTAGTTACTTACGCGTAATTGTGAAAGACATAAACAAAATGGGATAGAGTACATGTTGTTGCCATTACGAATAAGGTAGAAAAATTGGGGAGTGTCCATCCGATTCAACTGAAGGGGACATATATGTTGTACTAATGAATCTGATAATGAAGAAATGAATAGTTTATACGAGGGTTCTAGGAAGAGTCAGTTGGAGAAGGTCAGGATCAAGACACCGGAGAGCGAAATTAACTTACTGTATCTAGTCTTGTCCGACGGAAGATGAAAGAGGCTGCTTCCGAGATGTGAATAAAGATGAGGCACATCAAAGGAAGACATAGCTAAGATGATAGACTTGGTACCTCACCCCGGGCGCCATCAAAGAGAAATTCTATAGAGTTCCATCAACACTTCATACAGACGGCAAACAGTGATGATGAAAGACCTGACATTGACGAGGGGTTGTTACTCCTGATTTTTCTTCACGTTGGAGGCTCAAGACATGGACAAAAGTCCACAGCAAGGTCAGGTCTTAATTGAAATATAGAGAGAGGTTAATAGAGGGAAAAAATTCAGACGAGGAAAAGTATTTATGAATTTTGGAGGAAGTGCCGCTAGTCTTGAAACTCTTGGTTATTCCGGTTACAAGTCCAGTTGGTTGTAGGTAGAGCCATAAGAATCATTCTTGGTTATTGACTAAATGTAGTGGATTTAGAAGGGATTCATTAAGGGGGTTCCATGTACGGTGATCAAGAAATGTTGAAGATATGACAAGAAGGATAAGTTTGTTGCATTGTTATAAAGTCTTGTTCTTGCTCAACCTCGGTGTCATGATCCACTCTTTAATATCAATCAAAAGAGATTAATGAGGTTTCTAATCACTTGAAGATTTACCTATCTGGCCTTGCTGGAGTGGAGATCAAGCTGCCATCATTTTGATGTTGTGGTACTTTGCAAAAATGGCTTTTGTTAGACCTCCACTCGGTTGTTTTAGGATCAAAAGTCAGAAGACGTCTTAGAGACACTAGATGAAGCTGTGCCGAGCCTGGAGAACGGTATCATGCTGAGAGAAAAGGTCCTCATGAGCATCGAAACCAATATCAAATCGTGATATATGTCCCATTGAAGCATGGGCAATGCAAGAATGTTTCAAAATAGATTGGACAGTGTTTCAGTTCTCTGCTATAAACTATCAATATGAATACTTATACACTCCATAGAGAAGACGACTTTGTGGAACTCAATGCTACATGTGAAGACACAAGGTAATGAAGGTACAGCACACCATTATGAACCTACACTGCAGACAGAAGGTGATGATACATAGCATATAACCTACAGTATAGTCGGCTCCCTCACCCTGCTACTCTGGTTACATCACGAAGCCCCTGACACGTCGTAATGTGTGTGTGTGTGTGTGTGTGTGTGTGTGTGTGTGTGTGTGTGTGTGTGTGTGTGTGTGTGTGTGTGTGTGTGTGTGTCTGCTGTCAACTCCACGAGTCGGTCGATTCGATGTCTGCTCTTTCCTTCACAAGGCTAAACTGTGTATCATTTTACCTTTTCTCCGATATTCCTGCAATCTATCATCGTTACAAGGTGTATTTTTTCCTGCAATAGATCAGTCGGTTAACATGGGAACAGATCAAACTGCTCCTTCTACCGACCTTGTTCAAGGAAAGGAAAAGATCTGCTCAGAACAAAGGGTATTAGTCAGGTTGGGGTGAGACTTTCACTGACACGAATCAGACAGCATAGATAACGAGCAAAAAGGTACTAAAAGTGTTCTCTGACAAGACACACACACACACACACACACACACACACACACACACACACACACACAAACTATCGGCAGAGAAAAGCCAAATCTTCACAAAGCACCATGATGAAAAACTTTTAATCCATTACATTGTATACAATGGCAAGTACTATATTCTTGAATAACTACAGAGATCATACGCGTCAGGGCAAATGATGGAGAGATGGAGTGGGAGGGATGGATACAGGGATGTATAAAGAGAGAGAGAGAGAGAGAGAGAGAGAGAGAGAGAGAGAGAGAGAGAGAGAGAGAGAGAGAGAGAGAGAGAGCACTGAAGGGCAGCAGCGACGAAGTACAAAAATAACTAGTTCCCTAAAAAGCCGAAATGATGGGAAGGCTGGTCGTAGGTTCCTACACTAACAACGAGCCACTAATGGCTGAGTGGGAGCGTCATGATTGTACAACATGATAACCCACTCCAAAGCCTTAGTAGCAACTTGAAAGACGCAGCTAACAACTAACGAGGCTCAATTTACCTTGATGAGGGAAGCCATTGTTGCACGTAGTCATATGATATTAGCTAACCTCAACACAGCAAACACTGATCCGATGCATGATAGCGACTAACTCTGAATGTAATTTAACCATCTCACAACCACAAATAACCCAGGGGGCTATAGTGAGTATATACAATGATAACTACGTAGCTCATCATGATAATTACTGATACGAAAAGCAACAAATATAACTTCAACCCGGTTGTTGTCAGTGAATCACATGAATCATTAGGATCAGCTTTACCAGCAACAAGGTCTGGTCATTATCGTCAGCTGGCCAACACTCTGTACTGAGTCACTGATATTCTGAACCTTGTAAAGCGTTCACAGTAATGGTTCCTCAACCTAACGCTCTGATGTACGTTATACTTGATACAGATATTGATGAAAATATTGGCGGACATTAAAGACCAAAATAGAAAAAAAAAACTGTTACTATAGTATAACAGAAAATTGGTTTTGGTTTTAAACCATTTTAGGTCACTTTGTGTGGCAACGCGACATTCCCATCACACTCGATAAATGGCTCGTTTCATATCCGCTTCACTGTCTCTCATCCTCCTTAAAAAACGCCAGACTTCAGCATAACTACTGCCAATACCTGTGATGATGATGATGATGATAATGACTCAGGGAAAAGTTGTAATCTTTTCTACATTTCAAAGACTTGTCAATGGTGACTCCTGGATACTAGCGATATATCGCTGTAAACAATATCCTGTAACGAGGCGACACTCGATTGTTCTATCAGACGTTTTAACATTTTTTACCATTTACAAGCGTTTTATGGGGGGTGAGGTGGGGGGATCTAGTCGGCTTTCGTTTGATGTGAACACAATTTACAAAGCAAATTTTGCTCCGACAGCTGGACGTGCGTCATGTGAACTTGACTATTACAAACCTGTCTGCTGGTGTGACTGGCAAATACAATTCCTCGATGTTTTAGTGAAGTTATGATTCACGTCCTGCCCTCCATAACCACTGCTGCCCTCCATAATTGTT
This sequence comes from Panulirus ornatus, assembly GCF_036320965.1. Lineage (NCBI taxonomy): Eukaryota > Metazoa > Arthropoda > Malacostraca > Decapoda > Palinuridae > Panulirus > Panulirus ornatus. The sequence goes on along the minus strand of NC_092226.1, from coordinate 75,682,010 downwards.
AGTGCTCCTTTATCCAAGAGTTATATTAACAGTACATTCTCAGTATATGAAGAACTATATATATATATATATATATATATATATATATATATATATATATATATATATATATATATATATATATATATATATATATATATATATATATATACACGTGTTTAAGTGTGTGTGAGTGTGTCTGTGTGTGTGCGTGTGTGGCAATCTATAGCAGTTCACTGGTAATATGATAATAGTGAATTTCTCGTGCTATAAATCCGCTTAACTTAAAATTCCATTTAATCTTGAAATAATCATCTGATGGGAATGACAGAAAACAATATGTACATTCTGATTTTGATACCTTCCAACTGTGTCTATTAATAAGGGTTTATAATCTATCCTGAATATTTCATGATCTGGATACAAAAGAAGATCCAAACTCGAAGTGAATAGTAGATTCCAGATTCCATCATTACATACATTTAGGTTCGAATACCTAATGTAATAACCATCCACTATGATAAACTATTAAGAAAAGGCTATTGTTCTATAGCCATGCGGAGTCAGACAGGAAACTTCTCGCCAATAAATCTGGTGTTTCAAAATAAATAATCATATGGAAACTGATTCTATTTTACAACGATTACAAATTAACTGAAAACTGTTCCAACTAGTCACATAGGAGTCTTCCACAATCATTACAGTTTTTGTGTATTTTTGTGCTGTTAAAGCCATTAATGATGACTTTATGATGAGTCAGATCTCTAGGAGTCGTACCCAGGTGTAGCCATCTTGTAAGACTTAAACCTTAAAGGTTGTCTCGGGGAAACTGAAGAACGCTATTCTTTGGGAAATTGTTCTTGGATTGTATCGTGGAAGAAACTGAATACCAGCATTTATACTTGTCTGCAAACTTCGGTCTCCGGCATGGAGAACTTTTCTGCAAGTTGGTTTACCTATGTTCGGAGCAGTTTACTTAACTTCAAGTAAAGTAAACTGGCAGGTGAACTCGTTTTGTGGAGATGATTCGTCACAAAACACGACATAAAAACGACATCATATAAACCGGTCTATATTGAGAGACTCGAGGGACAGAATGATTCACTCGTTGCAAAGTTATGTAATATCTAGTTTATGTTTTCCTCCGAACACACAAGTCCCGAACTATAGCTAGGAACAGTCCAACGAACTGCTGTGTGGTCGGGTAACGCGGGTAGACATGCTACTGTGGCAGCAGGGGATCATAAATGAGCCGAGAAGAGAAGATAGCCATACACACACCGAAAAAGCACGGTGCGCCGAGAAGCTAGACACAGTAACTAGGCAAACGAAGCAACCAGACTGAACAGCGAGCTAGACAGACGAGACGGCCGCACAGAGAAAGGTGGCCAGACGTCGCTTACACTTGAGCCGGTGGTATCAAGCTGGCAGATAAAAGGAGGAACCATGAGACGAAAATGCCAGAAAGGAGAGGAAATTAGCCTGAGGAGGCAGACATGCAGGAGAGGGAGCAAGTGAGATGAGGCAGCCAGAGAAAGGAGTCAACTAGATGAACGTAAGAATATAAGAAGTAAAAGTAAAACAAGACAACAGGATGCAAGACAAAGCGGTGGCGATCCTACAAAAAAGGCAGTACTTTCCGCCACATGGAAAGAAGAACAAATCCCCCGCCCAAAACTGCTGTGCGGCTGACAGCCAAACCTCTCCCTAGAGCACACGGTGTGGCGGAAGAATTGTATTCTGTACATGCTTATGGATGGGCATGTTCTCTCTCTCTCTCTCTCTCTCTCTCTCTCTCTCTCTCTCTCTCTCTCTCTCTCTCTCTCTCTCTCTCTCTCTCTCTCTCTCTCTCTCGCATAAACATTCTGTATGGACAGCCTCAGAAACAACAGCAATATTCAAACATATAGCAGTATATTCACGTCCCTTGTTTTGGCACTTGTAAGAAAGGCTTATATATATGTGTATATGTATATATATATATATATATATATATATATATATATATATATATATATATATATATATATATATATATATATATATATATATATATATATATATATATATATATATATATTATATATATATATATATATATATATATATATATATATATATATATATATATATATATATATATATATATATATATATATATATATATATATATATATATATATATATATATATATATATATATATATATATATATATATATAAACACACAAGCTGTTAGGAGCCCCAATTCCTGGGAAACTTTCTACTTGTTTCAAACTCTTCTCGTGGCAGTCATCTCGGCCTACATGCTCCGCGTATTGGAAGAAAACTTGGTCTTGCCGACCTTGTTATCTCTGAATACCAATGTGTCTGCGGCAGAAAAGTAAGTGTCCAGTGTGGTCCACACGCTGCGTGATGACAGAGAACCGTGGGATGGCGAGCCATAACCCAGCTCCTGTTTAATGGCAGTGGCAAGCGAGTCTGGCAGAGCAACATATGCTTATAAGAGAGGCATGTGGCGTGGAACTACAGAGGTGAATCCATCTTGTCAGAGATTCGTATTTGGATAGGAATTTGTTGAAGCTAAGATAGTGCTGTAGCCTCCAGGGAAGAGCTAAATATTGCAGACTGTAATCCCTTACACTCACTGTACATCTCTATTCCAGTTCATTCTGAGAATTAGAACGTTGAGTAAAGAGTGTCTTTCATTTTCTTCAATGACTTCGGCTCTAGATTCAACGAAAAACCAAGGACAGCTTAACGATGCTGGGAGTTTTCTATTCACGAGCCTCAGCAGGGCTAACCAGAAAGGAAAAACCAAGATCTTTAGCTCTTCACTTACTTTCTTCGAAAATCCAGAGAATCTGACTAGACTGTCCTCTGCTTCGTCAGTTGACGATGACACAGCCTTAGGGAATCTTTATTTCTTCAACTCTTCAGTTTTTTTCTACATGACTTCCCAGCACCTGAAATGGATCACCATGTGAAAGTCCCGTCATATGCAGATGATACCACAGTTACATCATAGCTCCCTACACCAGTACACGACACAGCCAGGATTGTGGTTCACTCCACTAAGACTATCATCTCCACGATAATCCACCACTGTCAAACCCTCCACCTTAACTCTTGACTGATATGAACCCAACCTGCCGCCTCGGCATTATGACACCGTCCGAGATCAGCAGAGTTTTGGCAGACTCAAGTAGCGTGTTTTCCCTCAGACGTTCTCACAGCCGGCAGCAGTCACAGTCAGTCCACTAATTTCTTATACACAAAGACTAACTTTGTTTATCTATTAATTAATGTGTTTGGTATGTGGAATTACCGATACAGAGAATGTGTATCTAACCACTCATTATACATACACTCATCCATCCACAGAAGGATGGCCTTCTGTGCTGAGTTCTGTATATATCCTGTTCTACAAGACAAGGTAGAGGCAGCCAGGCCTTCATTAGGGTCTATTGCGCACTTATACCCGAAGTGCCACTACATGTATTACAAGCCCAACATTTCAAGGTTTCCCCACAAGACTTGCATTTGACATTACTCTAAAGAAGGCTCATGTGTATGCATACAGCCTATTACCGTAATAGGATGCGGGATTACATTTCAAGTTTATGGTTAGTATAATATTTTCATGAGCTAGAAATATGTCTTCAGGATCCGAGAGAGAGAGAGAGAGAGAGAGAGAGAGAGAGAGAGAGAGAGAGAGAGAGAGAGAGAGAGAGAGAGAGAGAGAGAGAGAGAGAGAGGAGCTAAGTATGGATATCATTCCTGTGTATCATGTTATATAACCAGTCTTATCATACAGGAGAGGAACTGCGAAAGAAATTCATGTAACTTCAGTTGTTGTTTTGGTCGCCTTGACTGTCGATTTATATGTATTTGTTATGATCTGTTATCTGTCGTCCCAGTTGATAACGACCCTTTGTTGAAAAGCTCTGACCACACATGTCTCGTTCTTCATCGTTTCATTATCATTAACTTTGTTCTTATTTTGAAAAGGATGAATAACTGACCTTGTATCAACAGGATCCCGAAAATTAATTTGATCTGTTCCACTTTACCACCTTATCATTAACTTTTTCTCATTTACATAATATGTACCGCGTACGTATGATCAAATACAGTGTAGTTTTGAGTATTACTCTTGCATAATCTAGCTCCTTGGTCACAGATAGCAATACATAATGTATACACAAGCACGTGTGGAGACATATACATGTTTCTTTCTTTCATGGCTACATATATATTTATTCTTCTGCACGACATGGTACATGACTACCTGTTTACATGTATAGTCAATTTATCTATTATATTCATAAAGTCATATTTGTGTAGTTATTATATACAAATTCACATACGGTATAACCACGTATAATCATACAACGTGCAGACACAGGAAGGTCATAAAGAGACATTGATACATTGCCGTATACTCCTAGTAGTTGTGGAAGGCCTCAAATGAGTGTTAGGTGAGCTCAGGAATATGTTGACAAACACCCAGAAGTTGTTGGCATTAACCTGTGACTCCAGCGTAGCAGTTCCAGCTGCACATGGACAGGGGTCGTGTCTCATCATATCCTACCCCGACTTCTCCTCCCTCACTAATGGTGAGGGTGCTGGTGAGCCAGTGAGGGTAGGGAAAATGTAGCAAAATGTTCCCGACACTAGAAATGTAGATCTAAATCGAGGAGAGTAGGGGGGCCCTTGAAAGGCATTCTACCATCCTTTCAAACTCCTTGTTATATTCCCAACTAATACCTACGCGGAAGTGAACCAATTTGAACAGAAAAATCCCTTTTCATGTGGACGAAAATCCCTTTAAAGTAGATACGTCCGTCAGATGGCGAAGCCAGGAAGTTCAAAATGATGAATACGTATCGTTTAACATCTTTGTAACAGCCTGACCCCCAGATGAATGGTGTACCTACGAAGGCGTTCACAATTTGCAGAACTTTTCACTGAAAGTTAATGGATCCTTGGCCACATCCAGTTCCGTAAATATTCTCATATATCATGCATGAGTATCAACGCGAAGTATATATAGAGATTTATGACTGAGTAGAACAGAGTAAAAATATATCTAATTTTCTGCTCTGCTAGACGTTAGTCTGCATAGCGAATACCATGTGACACCATAGTACATGATATGATCTACGATGATGGAAGCTACAGTGAATCCATCTTCATTTCCAAACCATCTACTCTCCATCACACAAACATTTGTGCCGACAGTTATCTACGACTTACGCCTGCGTGCATTGTGTCTGCAGGCATCTGACCAATAGTGAGTCCTCCAGACAAAAGTACTTCCCTCTGTACAGCAAAATGTCCTGCTCATCCTCATATACTTCCTTCAGTATACAGCATTCACATGTGTGTGTGGATACTGAGACGATGACTTTCAACTTCAGTATGAAAATTTAGCAGCATGTCTATAACTCCAGGTTAGTCACCTTTCTTCAGGATGATAGACTCCAGGAAACTTCAGGAAGTGTTTTAAGGTCCTAATAATATCATTTCTTAAAACAGTGATAAACATGGTGGTATTATTATGAAGAGACAATCATAGAGAACTAGGAACGTATTGTCATCACTTCTGTTTATCGAGGTCGGTTAAGGTATGATTTGGAATCAATTGCGGGAAGTTCTACAGGACGTGTGGTCTGGAAAATGTCTCCATACGTCTTCTCGCAGCGACACCTCGTTTCCCCTCATCATATTTGTCGCACGTAATATGCACGACACATGAGAGTGACAGGAATATCTCGAGGGTCCTTCCTGGGTTCCCCTGTGCTCACCCGAGAAGTCCGTCAACAGCTGCAGGACTGCCTGGCAACGACCACCAGAGCCCACAGCTCTTTCCGCCAAACCATGAATTTAAGAAGGTCTCTGTCTTCCTGTAGGGAGGAGATTTTATGCCCTCATTACGTCAGAACTGGTCTTGTATCATTATAATGGAAACAGCCATTATGATGTGACGTCTTACAAACAAGTTATTAGGAGGGTGACCAGGAAGACGAACCAGCTGCACGTTTATTCCCTGGATTCACAGTTATTGTTGGCAGGGAGAACTAACTCCGCCAATTTCCTTGACCTGAGGGATGGTTTTAGCAGAGTAGAAAACCTACCTCCTCACCTACCCTCCTGGCTTCACAGTTGTTATTAATAGAGGACGGACTGCCGCTACTACCCATCTTCGCCCAGACTCAGGACCTGGAGCAGTGACAGTGGAAGTTATTATAGCAAGACAGAAAACGAGTCTAATTTACCCTAGAAATAGAGCAAAAAACGTATACCCCAAGCTGGTGGGTACTTCTTCCACAATAAAGTTTGTAGTGTGGTACTTGAGTTCTTCAACGGAACTATTACAGTACTGACGGCTCTCTGCTCCAGACAACACTCAGAACGTCATTATCTACCTGGTTTTCATTGTGTATCTTGGCCTGATACCACACAGCGTCCATGAGACATTATAGTGTAATACTATAACTCGTTCCACATGAAAACTAGTTTTGCTTCTAAGACCTACAGGATCAAGGCAGCAAAACTTAGGGCAATGTTGCCAATGGAAAATTTCTGTTTCACATTTCTATACTACGGTTCCAAGTTTTTGTCCACCATTCTTCAAGACAACCTAAAGTGTAGAAACTTAGTGACATGAGAAACTTGTTCTGAGGCATGACATTCATGAGAGTTTCTCTGAATACCTCAAGGGCTTAGTGGAAATATTAAGTAGGTCAAGCTGAGTCACAGGAGGAGACTCCATCATGAGGCTCGTCAGCAGGAATGGTTAAGTGAGGCACTAGGACGCCGAGCAGGGAGAGCTTGTCAGGAGTGAGACGTAACTTGCTAAGTAACTTACTGTCTTGTAGCTGGCTCACACTTAGAGGAACATCAACCCTACTTCTTATTGATACACACACACACACACACACACACACACACACACACACACACACACACACACACACACACACACACACACACACACACACACACACTGTAAAAACTGAGTAGCATACTTACACTTTACCTCCATCACATTACCAGACGCAAAAGGGCGTCGTAGACTTACTATGACAAACGTTCCTCCTCTTACACTTTTGCCCGATGCTGCACACACATCCCTCCAGCTCTCACTTTATTTGCCTTTCCTCCTTCTCCTCCTCCTCCTCCTCTCACCTCCAGGTTTATATATTCACCTTCACTTCTCACTCTCACTCTCACGGTAAAATTCTCATTCTCGTCCTCTCCCTCTATCACGGTTATAAACGCTCCTCCTCCCACTCTCACCTTCACGGTGATTCACACTCTCCCCTGTCTACTCTCTCACAATGTTTCGAGACCTCCCCCTCTCTCACTCTCACAATGACTCACACCCTTCACTCCCATCCTCACAATGACTCACTCCTCCACCCTCTGCCCCAACCCCAGGACCCTCTCACCTGACTCGACAATAATTCCTTCGCGTATCTCTGGTATATTTCCCAAGCCTTTCATAAAGGAGATGACTTGACTTCTCGCAGCCCAGATGACCTCGAGGGCGGATCCTACTGCCGGGGGTGTGGAATGCTGAGATGGGGATGTGGACTGAGTCGACGGAAATACAGACATATGAAAGGTCTTTCTACCACTTACCCTGGACGTAATAAGACACGGTCTGAAGGACTTTCCTGACGTCATAAGGGGTCCTCACTCAGTGTACCAGGGTCGTGTGGTAGAAGGGTGGTCCTCACCTACTGTACCAGTGTCATGTGGTAGAGGGAGTCTTCTGTACTTAGCTCGTGTGGTAGTAGGGGTTTTCACCTACCGCACTTAGGTCATGTAGTAGAACGGGTCTTCATCTACTGTACCTAGGTCGTGTGGTAGAAGGGATCTTCATCTACTATACCCAGTGATTTTTTTCTCATTTATGTCTTTTTCCTATTTCACACAGAAGTTGTCCATCTATTCAAAGTCTCTTAGAATCTTTATCTTCTTTTCACTTTGTCTCTTTAATTCATAGCGTTTTGTATGTTTCGATGCTGTCCATTTTCCATAGTCTGTATTCAAAAGACACACACACACACACACACACACACACACACACACACACACACACATACACACGCATACAAACTTTTCTCATAATTGATCGACGTTTCCCGTGTTAAAGAGGTAGCGCCTAGGAAGAAACGAAGAAAGAGCACATTCGTTCACGTCCATTCTCTAGCTGTCATGTGTAATGCAACGAAATCGCAGCTCCCTATCCACAACCAGGCCCGACAGACTTTACCATGATTTACCCCAGATAGGTAACCATTGATCATACACAGCTGGGTTGGCCAAGAGCCAGCCGCCTCGTAAGATATGATGAGAAGGATCGTTCATAATGTGTAGTACATGACTGACAACCTGAAGGCTGGACTGTAATGTGGGTAGTGCGCTGTGCTTCATGAGGCGTTCACCTCACTGGAACAGGAACTTGGCTAAAATGGAACGGTGGAGACCAGACCAAGAACCAGCACAAGAGGCTTGGTGTAGTGCCGTGATGTTGAGAGATCTCTAGTGCCACCCCTCCCCCCCCCCAGCACACACACACACACACACACACACACACACACACACACACACACACACATGCACCAGTCTTAGATGGAGTTATAAACAATAAACAATCCACTCAAAGTATTTTCTCTTCTCTTCCTCTTTCCCCAAGGCATAATGTCATTTACACACACAGTGAATCAAGTCAAGAGATACATGTATATTTTTCATACAGTTTAGTACAAATACAGGACGATAAGATACTGTATCATTCTTAACTTATACACGAAAGTGATTGCTCCCTTCTGGGCTTTCATCTTCGTCTCTTCACCACGAGTTCACACACAGAAAAACCATAAAGATACGTCTCAGGCCTTTACCTTTCAAGATCACCAGACCAATAAATGCCGACCCTCCAGTATCGATGGCCACTCCACCTACTCAATAGGAACATTTCACAAGTCGTACTAAATCCATCGGCAAAGCCCTACACCAGCCATCTATTCAGAGGTTTATAAGACTTGGGAGAGTTTATTGATTAACGGCAGCAGTCAGAACAATCGGCCCCTGGGTGATAAGTTGGTTTGAATGGACGTCAAGGATCACGTATACAGTGAGGGTGTACACCTGGTTGTAGAGTTACCTTCAACAACTGATGATGATGTTGATGAAGACTTTTCGGTTGGTTGATGTACCGTAGCTGATGTTGACGGCCTTCATGACCTTGGTAGCTAACAGACGTAAAGCCCAAACAAACAACCAAACCATCAACGAAAACCATTGTTGCCTTCACGATTGATAATTATGGTTCTGGTCTTCAGTTTCTATCATTGTTCAAATCTGTGTCATCATTCCTATGTATTTCCGTGTCATCTGTCCATCGTCAGTCTAACAATCTGCTGCATGTGGCATTACTGTGGTGCCTTACCCAGGATGATGGAGGGAGGCGCTTCAATAGAATCAGTATGTATACACACAGTACAGTACAAATATGTGATCAAACACACACACATACATACACAGTGCATATATATATATATATATATATATATATATATATATATATATATATATATATATATATATATATATATATATATATATATATATATATATTGCTGCTGTTCCTATTATTGTTGCTTCTGCCGTTGCTTTTTTCATATTACTGTTCCTGTTGTCGACACCGTTGCAGTGTGTGGTGTGAGCACTCGCGTCATTATCACTGGTGTAGCTGTGGCTGTTGCCCGACGCTCCAGCTGCTGCGCTGCCAAATGTGATTATTCTGACTGAATGAAAACTGAACAGCGAAGTGAATTATAGAAGTACGACTCATTAATCCAATTGTTATCAAAGAGTTTTATACTTCGGCAGACCTTGGCTGTAGAAGGTGTACACACACACACTCACACACACACACACACACACACACACACACAAACACACACACACACAAACAGCCAAACACGTTTACAATCCATCAGAAAGTCATATAAACAAGGAAAACATTTTCCATAGCTGTAGAACACACTGTGAGGGACCCCTCAGTCTTGTGCTGCAGTAGGAACAGTAAGATGCATCATATGGCAAGACCTCTCACAGACGGGTGGCCAACCACCTCCCCTTCACCCATGTATACACTAGTGACCAGGTAAGATATCCATCACGGCCAGAGAACTTCCCTCGTGTATCATAACATAGTATCAACCAGGCACTGGGCCAGTACTAGTTACGGAGCCAACATTGGGCCAGAACTAGTTAGTTATTAAGCCCTTGTCACTAGCTGACATACACCGTTCATCTAGATATTGTAGTTGGTGTAAATGGTTCACATCGGTGCCAGTGAGGCGGCTTTTATGTTATTTATATTTGAATTAAATAATGTTGGTTCAGAATCCTCTCCAGTACTACGTGATCTATATGCTACCAATCTTCATGGCAATCTTTTGTCTGATACGGTGAACATGACCAGAAAATATTGTCGTACCTATATTCATGTTTCACAACTATAAAACTGACTTATCCCCTACATATTACCCAGGCATTCATTTTATCATTGAACATGTATAGTCCATATTTCATCTCTTTCACCTGCATGTTGGAGCTGTAAATCATATTTGCATATACGGTCCCATTCATATTTCAATACCTCGTATCTCTGTATTTCAACAATACAAGATTGATGTTATGTCTGAATTTCTAAAGTCACGTAGCCACGTAGATATATATATATATATATATATATATATATATATATATATATATTCTTTTTTTCTATTGTGCTTTGTCGCTGTCTCCCGCGTTTGCGAAGTAGCGCAAGAAAACAGACGAAAGAATGGCCCAACCCACCCACATACACATGCATATACATAAACTACCACACACGCACATATACATACCTATGCATTTCAACGTATACATACGTATACATACACAGACATATACATACATACACATGCACATATTCATACATGCTGCCTTCATCCATTCCTGCCGCCACCACGTCACACATGAAATGACACGCCTCCCCCCTCCCCCCCGCGTGCGTGCAAGGTAGCGCTAGTAAAAGACAACAAAGGCCACATTCGTTCACACTGTCTCTAGCTGTCATATTTAATGCACCAAAACTACAGCTCCCTTTCCACATCCAGACCCCACAAAACTTTCCATGGTTTACCCCAGACGCTTCACATGCCCTGGTTCAATCCATTGACAGCACGTCGACACCGTCATACCACATCGCTCCAATTGACTTTATTCCTTGCGCGCCTTTCACCCTCCTGCATGTTCAAGCCCCGATCGCTCAAAATCTCTTTCACTCCATCCTACCACCTCCAATTTAGTCTCCACTTCTTCTTCCCTCCACCTCTGACATATATATCCTCTTTGTCAATCTTCCCTCGCTCATTCCCTCCATATGACCAAATCATTTCAATATACCCTATTCTGCTTTCTCAACCACACTCTTTTTATTACCACACATCTCTCTTACCCTTTCATTACTTTTTCGATCAAACCACCTCACACCACATATTGTCCTCAAACATCTCATTTCCAACATCCACCCCTCTACCGCACAAATTAGTTAGGGCGTGAGTTTGAATGGAGAAAATTTGAAGGAAGCGAAATGTTTTAGCGGAAGTTAGTCAAAGGTTGAGTGTGAAGGCATAGGTTATGGGAGCACTGAACAATGTGTGGTGAGAACATTAACTGGACGGGCAAAAAGAGGTGTTTGAAGGTTAAGGAGTCCTAACAATAGTACATTGATGCGAGGCACGGACTATAGATAAGGCTGTACGGATGAGGGTGGAGGTGTTGGAAATACAGTGTTTGAGGACAATATGTGGTGTGAGGTGGTTTAATCGAGTAAGTAATGAAAGGTTAAGAGAGATGTGTGGTAATAAAAAGAGTGTGGTTGAGAGAGCAGAAGAGGGTGTGCTGAAATGGTTTGTACATATGGAGCGAATGAGTGATGAACTGTTGACAAAGAGGATAATGTGTCAGAGGTGGAGGGAACAAAGAGAACAGGGAGACCAAATTGGAGGTGGAAGGGTGGAGCGAAAAAGATTTTAAGTGATCGGGGCCTGAACATACAGGAGGGTGAGAGGCGTGCAAGGAATAGAGTGAATTGAAACGATGTTATATGTTGAGGTCAACTTGCTGTAAACTGACTGAACCATGGCATGTGAAACGTCTGGGGTAGTGCACTGAAAAGTTTGTGGGACCTGGATGTGGATAGGGAGATAAGGTGATGAGAATACGTATGAGAAATAAAGCAAGGAAGGACTACAGATGGTGTGAGTGAGTATAGGGCTTAACTGAGTCATTCTTCTCCAGGATAGTCCCTTCACTAACCAACTATGTTCAGAATATCTACACCAGCAACTAAATGTCCTCGTCTGTTTTTTGTTCGTGTCTCTGTGAGCGATAAGGCTTAGGCAACCCCCCCCCCCTCCCCAACACACACACACACAGGCACACACACACACACACACACACACACACACACACACACACGACTGCCATCTGACACACAGACAGAGCCCACAATTCTGACGCTTCCAACAAAACATTTATTTGGCAGTTGTCATTTATCTGTTGTGATGTACTGTCGTTATTATTTTGTTGTGGAATTCACCCGTTGTTATCATATGTAAAATTTCATTTTTGTGAGAGTACGTACTGATATTTTTTTCTTTATGTATGTATAAGCATGTATAAATCCATCTGCATATGACTACTTTTGTAATTACCCTAGACCTATTTCTACAAGAGAGACTTGGTGTTTTCCAGGAATTTTCTGAAGGCTCTTGCAGCCAAAGGATGTGCTACATCCAGCAGCAGGGAAGCCCACCAGTGCATATAGTGCATATAGTGCATATATTCACAGTGTAAGAGCTACGTTGAAGGGAATCCCATGGCAGAAAGGTTGTCGTGTATGTATGGATTCAGTAGATAAATGACACACTTCAGATTTATCAAGGACTGAAAACGAAAGGATGATAGTTGGGCAAGGATATATCGCTCAGAGGAGGAGAAGGAGACATTGAATGAAACTGTGAAATGGTATCATCCAATACCATTAGTGAGGACCAAAATTCATGATGATAAGAAATGAAGAAGTTAAAGAATCATCAGCTTTTGAGTCTTAGAGAAGCTATATCTTCAATCCCGATTTGGCTACTGCTATGGAGAGTGCACAAATAAGTGACAGATTTAAGATACTTGAAATATAGTGTGTCACACTTCCACACATACAAACTCTTCATTTACCCCATTCTCTTCATTTCCTGTGATACAGTGGACAACATATACCCGTATTATCTGATGACTGAGCCATTGGTTAAACCTACAGTGTGGTATATTCCTCAACTATAGCATATATTCCTGGGCTGCCCCGTAATATTTCCTCATTGAAGATTATGACCATGCACACCCTCAAAGCGATGAGTGCCTTTTAGTGTAAGTGAATCAACTGCTATTTAAATGAAATGATTCGACTCTCTTTGATACCGAGAATTAGAACGAAAAAAAATCACCTATGATTGGAGACTAGATTGAAGATAGTGCTCTTCCACTGCTATCTAGGCAGTAGGGTATATTTACGTATAACAAATGAATTCAAGTACGCCCTTATCAATCGCGCCATAACAAAACAAGAGATCAATGTCACTGACATTTGTACTACCTGAACGAGGGGTCAGGCTCAACACAGTGCAATATGATATACTAAATATGATTGATGAGCACAATGAGGTATGATCCCATATATTCTAATGCTGAAGGAATGACTATGCTGATACATATGTTACCAATAAATGAATTATTATTCAGATTTGCAACCAATGGTACCATTTTGCGATTGATGATAACTCTTTAATATCGAAACATATGCGTATTCAAATAAATGCCAGGCATAAACAACTCGTCCATAGCCCTTCACGGAAGCAAAGAGAACAAATTGCTTTTACATTATACTGATGTTATGATTTGTGACATATTTTACTACACTTTCCAGCATATATATATATTATATATATATATATATATATATATATATATACATATATATATATATATATATATATATATATATATATATATATATATATATATATATATATATATATATATATTGCTATTGTCATGAGATATATACCGTTGGTCATATGATTTGCATATACCTGTATACCTGAGAACATCAGACGAACCACTGTAATCTGCCGGGCTGTAGAGACTGGGGTCCAGGCGCGGTCGTGCTACTTTCTGGTATGTGAACATTTACCGGCGGGGGCCGAGCGTCGCCTCTCCTTATCATCTGATCATGAGGAACTCTACAAAAATACGAGGGTGAGAGACATGACCCGTGACTGCAGACGCCATAAGGTCTGTCAGTGTGTTCTTATTAGCATCGTAAACCCTTCACTGTGAGCCAAGTTTCCCTCACAACTCACCGGAAGTTAACAAGGGAGGAGTGTGTTAAAGGAGGACATCATGAGTGCAAATAGAAGTTAGAGAAAAAGAAAAGAAGCTGAGGAAGAACACATGAACATAGTTATGCAGTTATGATCAATACATTCTACATCCTAAATCTCTATCCTGTGCATTGCCAGATACTTTGCCTTCTCAGAACGGAGAGCCAAGTTCAACACCACAAACACTTCAAGTCTAATCTTTAATGGAAAATCCATATTATATAACCAACGAAGGTTCTTAATCATACAGTTTATCTCCATTATCTTGGTAGGATATGCGACGCCAAGATGAACCGAGTGTTATCTGGGATCAACATGTTGATTATTAGTTATTACAGAATTGCAGGATGAATCTAACTCCACATCTGCAATCTTCTCAATAGATGTTCCCAGATAACGACAGCGTCCATGTATGAAGCAGCCTCATGCATCAGTGACAAACTTTATTGCTGTCTTGTACATTTCAAAGTTCAATAAAATCTATTCGTAAGACAAAAGGCATCACTCTCACAGCCAAGTCTGCGCGATATAAAGCAAACTCTAATTCATATCCCTGAAAAGTGAAGATGTGGATGACAGCCGCGTGTGCACAGCTGGTACACACCTGATTCATTCTTCCTACATTAATAGCGAAGGAACCTGCGAGGCAGCTATCCTGAATGATGGCCATGAAGGAATGAACGTGAGAAAGACACTATACGTCACATCAACAGCATTTCCATGTAACACTCCGACAGCAGCCTTGGTGTTAGCCAGCGCTAATTTCGAAAGGCTCCTGCAGCCTTTGCAGAAGAAGCAGGGAAATGTGGACTCCTTTGCAGTGATAAGATCTGTGACGAGACTGTTCTCCCAATAATACAGCCTGGCAAAAGTGACGCTTTACTCCCGGTATAATCTTTTCCAGGAAATCAACCCACGTAGCTCTAAGCAGCAACATTAACTCGTTTTTTGTATAAAAAACTACATAGATTGGGAAGCTGACGCTTTCCAGTTCATAGCAAGACTACGAAACTGGTACGTCTAAGGATATTTCTTGAGTCCCTACCCTGCTTGGAGACACGAGAAGGATCCTGCACCAGATGAAGGCTCAGTCACTGATCCAATTCATCCAAAAAGTTGCCATTCATACCTCAGTTTTAATTTCTCTCTTGAGAAAATGCGACAAATCTCTCGTTATTCCCCAGGAAATGAACTGCATCAGATACTCACGTGGGCTTGCAACATATTCCTGGTGGGAGAGTATTTACTAGTCTGGTGGAGAGTGTTTTCATGTAACTGCTGTTCTCAGGAAATATACACGTGAGGGTCCTGAAGGACATAACTTGGCGGGAGGCTATGAGGTGAAGAGCAGGGCTGTAGTGGGCGACTTAAGTAGCCTCTCGAACACTATAGCCAAGTTACTGCTGCTTTTACCGTATTGTTTGTCACGGTTTATTGCCTACGTTACCTCACACCCGTTGCTTATATATGGGGAGTTGCTGCCCACTTCCCTGTAATTGTAACGTGCCTCTATGACGAGAGAGAGAGAGAGAGAGAGAGAGAGAGAGAGAGAGAGAGAGAGAGAGAGAGAGAGAGAGAGAGAGAGAGAGAGAGAGAGAGACAGGGGAGGGAATAATTATGTATCACTAATGAACCTATCACTATACATTTATAAAGAAGATTATCTAGACGAAGCCCTGAAGTTGTGTTTGCCTCTAAGACTAGAATGAAGACTTTTAGCCAAAAATCTGAGGGATAGAGACTTGCGCCAGTTAGCCTCACCGTCAGCAGTCTTGTGTCAGGACTGAGGAAGAGAAACGTATGTATCTTCACACCAGACAATGACGTCAGTGCATCGTAATAGCTGATAATCAAGAACACGACTCACTCAGTCTAGATGCACTAGTATCAAGGAAAGGAAAACACGTCAGTCAGTACTTTCCATGAAACAGGAATAAATCCTCATGTCATACACATTTAAACATCAGTGTTCAACTTTATGCCAACAGAGTAACCAGAAAGACACAGTGTACGGAGTCACACTGAAATTAAAGCAGAGAGACGATGGTGGAAAAATGTACGAAGACAAGAAGGAAAAATTATTAAATTATTACATTTAGCTCAAAGGCTTAGTTGTAGTGTAGATAGAAAGCAAGACCAGCATTCCTGCGACACGGAGGGTGTACAGTGGTTCCCGCCACAACTCTGATATGTCAGGAGGGTAGTACTTCCCTGGTCGACTGCTGTATACAACCTACTAGTGGACAGAGCAGAGTAGATAGCATAATCATAAGCTTCCCTGGATGAGTCTATTTCGACGACCAAATCCTAAATAATTCGCCAGAAATCTACATGCAGAGTTTCTGGTATTAAGTAACTCTCAGTAATGCTGTTTACAAACCTTCTGCCTGTCACACGCTACGTGATCCGAAAACATATTCGGTTTACTGCTCTCGGAACCCGAGTCTGAATTCAGTCTACCGCGTGAATCTTTTATCGTACACAGATTTCCCAGTAAAGTTACTCAGGTTTAGAAACCTTTCAACCAGAAAAGACGATCTCTTGTAAAATCCCGAAAAGCCTGTAGATGTATTAGGTCTAGCTGGTGAGTTGCTTTTGGCTTCATTTTCATAGAACTTAGAATAGAAAAAAAATGTTCTATTTTAGTGCTGGTTGGTATACGAAGTAAACACGTAAGCATTATAATTAAGGTTGATATAATAAACAGTGGGTCTGACCTTTAGCTAGGAAAGCTTGCTCTCATTAGGGAGATAATTAGACAGGTCACATTACCTCATAAAGAAGCCGTTGATTAGTGGCTGGTCTCCTCAAAGTTTAGAATAATTCATAAAAGACAAGAAGAAAAGAAAATGAATCATCTCTTCTCACTGAGATATTTGCTTATTGTTTACTAACAAGGTGACAGAATGTATCCATGTTTCCATGTTTGGGTTATGCTTGTTTTTCCTTGGTTATTGTTTTAAAACCGCCATAAAGCTACCAACAAAAATATATTATTCGCATATATATATATATATATATATATATATATATATATATATATATATATATATATATATATATATATATATATATATATATATATATATATATATATATATATATATATATATATATATATATATATATATATATATATATATATATATATATATACATACATATGCAGGTCAACCACAGGAAAACGGAAAACCCGAGGATGCATAAAATCATCGCCAATAGAGACTCCCAAATCAGACACCTCTGCTCAGGACTTGCTGAGCCACACTACCACCAGTATTCCTGCAGTTCTCGACACTAGACTGACAAAACCCCGTCATCCATATAAATCCCCAAACCTCCGTCGGCTCCATCTCTTCCCAGGCCCTATACAAAGCCGGTGGTTCCCACACACAACAAGAAAGGAGGTGCTTCTCCACGGCTCCAGTCATACGTCACCGTCAGGCTACCATCACTACCATAACAAAGACTGCTGACTTGGCTGTCCCTTTTGTTTGGCTTCTGAAAACCCACGACGGTTGGAAGAGCTTTAGTGTGGCTGAGCTACAACATCCGTATGTTGGAATGTATGAATGTATACATTTGCAAATGTGTGGGAAATACGAAGCAGATGATCTTTTGTTGTTGTTCTTCTTCTTCTTTACTCATTCATAAGAAGTTGTATTGCTCCTCTGCAACGGGAGTGTAACTACAAAACTCATCCTTGATAAATTAGCCCGTTTAACAATTCGAAGTGGGAAGAAGGTCTTGCAATACGCATATCTTTAGCTGGTGCATGATATCTGAGGTGCCGGGAGGAGCAGGGTGGGGATTCTGACTTCATGACCAAATGGACATTCGACTTTCATTAATTCCAACAGCGTAATCACTCGTATATAATGTGTCGGAGTGAATGCTGGAGCGAACGTGGGCTGCTGAGGGAGGTGTCTGTCAGGGAAGGTCTGTCTCCTCACGGGTCCCTTGTCGGCAGGAGGAGACGTGGTGAGACGGCAGCCGAGTACCCTGTTTTGAAAAAATTCTTCCCGACTACATTACTGTCGTGCTCAGATTGTTGCGTCTCCAGATGATGAAGATATTGTTGACACTTCATACTGTATGGCAAATCATCAGGTACCAACGTAACGCCTCATTTTTAGTCTTTCGACACTCAGTTGTCATTATCTACGGCTCAAAATCTATTTATTTCGTATAGTTTGTTACGCCTCTAAAGCATTACATGTCTACGGTGGTAAGCTAGACCAGTAACATAAGAGCATGTTGGTGTGTGTGGCTAGCCAAAACTACACTGAGAGACAGGCGTATGACGTAAGGTTACGACAGTTCCTGGGCTGAATAGACGCCTGTGTCCATGTAGAATTAATACTTCGGTGTTCTCTTATTCCTGGAGTATCAGAACTGGTGTAGTACTGCCTGAAGTGCCTTGTTAATCATATGTATTCCTTCAGAAGTGTCCTTAAAGGAGCGATAGTTGATGGCAGAATTTGAGTAGAACTACGTGAGCAACGCTCAGTTATATGCTCAACTAAAATAATGTTATCCTAAATTGTATTATTGCATAGAAATAGATAACTGAAAAAAAAACAGTTTTATGCATGTATTCCTTTAATGCTGCCATGTTTGATTTTGTCTGTCCATTAATGTTACTGCCAACCAGGGTGATAGAAGGTGATGTATATGTTATCTTTAGCAACAGTTCTTGTGGTTGTTCATCATCAGTTCCTCACTGTGATTAATTGCTCTGTATGAACTGATCTCCACTTGCAGTTGAACAAGGGTCTTATGTAGAGAAAATAATTAATTCATATCCCTCTGATATCACTTATCAATTCTTATTTCTTGTAAAAGCTTAAGCTCCAGCTTGGGCTTCGGATTATAGTGTTAAGCCAAGCTTGTTTATGTGCTTGACTATGTTCGTCAGCGATGTTAATGCTTCCTTTGTTAATTCAATTATTGGAATCAAACATATACTATTAAATGATTTAATATTAAGCTTTGAACAATGTACTGCATGATACTTTCTGCAGGAAACTATGATAGCATTAAGTTATAAAGCAGATAAGACCTCGTATGAAAAAATCGTTCCTCTGTGTTTCCCATCGCAAGCGTACACTCTACACTCTCTCACTCCGTGTCTTCCACGCTTTCTTTGTGAGCGTCGTCAGACAGTACACTTCTATGGGGACGTCTTCAACATACTGTCCCACACGTCACACAGGAGGGACCCTTGTGCGTCCTCTTCCTTATAGACAACGCCCTTGATGGACGTACCGGCTTGAGGGAAATGCGTTGATAACTCTCCGAATGGCGCCAGCCTTAACATTACCTCTACAGGATACTCGTTCATCACACTTCAGAACAGCCTCAGCAGCCACGGGGAATGGACTACCGCCGCCCAAGTCACATCAATCAAACCAAGACTGTGGTAAAGCCTCAGACAACAAGTAAATGTGAAGATCCTCAGAGCAGCAGCAACAACAACAGCTGGTGCCAAGAGCAGCAGCAGTAACAATAGCATCTGATCCTTCACCAACGGATCAGATGCGAAAGGCGTAAATATCTATCACTTAGTAGGGAACGGAAACGCTTCCAAGACACCCAGTCAATAATTCATAAACTAAACTGGCTCAGCAAGTTACAAGATGACGTGTACTCTTACGAACCACTAGTGTCCTCTGTTGTATGTGTTTTTCACTCGTTCTGTGAAGCAGTATCGACATATTTGATGCAGGTGTCATGAGCATTTCTCAGAGGAAGAGGAATGATTATTCGTAATACAGTCTTATAGCGAAAAAACTAAAGTATTCGTTCGTGGGGTTGGAGAGAAATGCCTCAAGATTTCGCTCAAATCTGGGAGGTGTTACAACAGAGAGGGTCTTCGATTTCTTCAGCTTGTTCCTTGGGTCTGTGGGTGTAACGGCTGATGGTAATCCCATGGTGTGTGGTCGTAAAGCCTCGTAGGGATCCCATGTGTATGACCTGTGTTGTTACCGTAAGGTTCAGTTTTGATTACGAGGCTGATAACAAATCAGTAAACATGCATTAATTACACAGAGTGGGGAATGAATCTGCACCGCCTCCCGAGGGGACCTTGAAAAGCCCAGGAGTTTCGCATAATTCAGCGGTGGTTGTATGCAAATGTTTCTCCAAGGAGAAGCCTGGGTTTCTGGGAGATAAATTCTGACGTCTGAAACACGTCACACTTCCGTACTGACTTATTTTGTTATTTTCGATGTATTTCTACTTCAGCTGTTTTGAAGACTGAACTTTCATGCTCTCAGATCAACACAAAACTTTCCTAACACACACTGACACACACACACACACACACACACACACACACACACACACACACACACACACACAACCGTACTACAACACAGTGCCCTAAAAACGAACATATTGTTAACTTACACAATATAATCTCTCTTGTCTCTCTCTCTTGTACAAAAGACCTTTGAGAGGAGAGCCAACACGACAGCAAAGGATTCTAGCGCCCGCAGAAAAAAAAAAATTCCAAAAAAGTGAGGAGTTTAATGTTTCGTGGAGTTGTGTGAGGGTTCACCAAGACCCGTGACGTGTTTACTGCAGGAGATGAAACCTGATATTCCACCAGTTTCATACAACGTGCAACTTGAGGAACTTCTGGAAGGCAACACAGAAGCTTTCTCCATGCAAGTGGTGAAGATAGCGCTCCTTACTTCATCTCTCTCTCTCTCTCTCTCTCTCTCTCTCTCTCTCTCTCTCTCTCTCTCTCTCTCTCTCTCTCTCTCTCTCTCTCTCTCTCTCTCTCTCTCTCTCTCTCTCTCTCTCTCTCTCTCTCTCTCTCTCTCTCTCTCTCTCTCTCCTGTCTCAGAATTCTATGTCTTTTACAGACGGTAAGGGAACGCAGGGATGATCATGGGAAATATTTCCTCCAAAATTCTTATCAGAAGTGAAAGTCACACCCAGACCTGAGTATAGGTTGATACCTGCCCAGAGATCAAGCTTCTTGAACATGATCCAGATTACGACGGTATGATAGTATGACCCAGATTACGACGGTATAACCCTTGAGCATGATAGTATGACGCAGATCATGACGGTATAACCCCTGTGCATGACTGCATTACCCTTGTACACGACAGTAAGATCATGGAGCAAGACAATGTTATCTTTGAACAGGCCGGTACGTGCCTCGGGCTTGATAAAGTAATCTTTAATGTGACCTTTAATAACCAGGTCACAGGTCAGTCTGGTATACCCAGGGTCGTACATCCGTGCTCAAGAGTCGTACCAGTGTACCGTTATAGGGTTGACCCCTACCAGACAGAAAGGTTCTCAGGCTAATAATAAGACTGCGACATTTTATCCAGTGGAAGAGAATTATTCGTACTAGAATCACTCAGGATAATTCCTTAAGTTTCCTTTTGTTAATTCAAAGTTTCGATCGTAACACATACTTTATCTCAACTATAAAGGCTCCAAGTGTTGCAGTGAAGATATATCAAGGGACACTGAGCTCCCTAATATCATCACAGTAGAAGAGGCGAGACACGTAATTGAAAGGGGACGATGGATGGTCATATAGAGCAGTGGAATTACTGCAGGGGAATGCAAGATGGGAATTGCCGGACTGAGATGGGACAGGTGGGAGGAAATATTGTAGAGGACAGGAAGATGGGAAGCATCGTACGGGGATGAAGCAGGTGAGAGTAATTATTGTAGGGAGCAGAAAGATGGGAATTATCATACGGGTTGGAGTACGTAACAGGAATTATTGTAGAGGGCAGCGTGGCTGAAAGAACGTGAAGGGGACTATTGCAATATGTTCCGAGATACGTATGTAGCCAAGTATTTAGCCAAGTGAGGGGAAATCACAGCAGATGGGTGTGAGGATAAACGCAATATTGTAGACGATAGTAGGTAACACCGGAGATGACATCACAGGAGCAAGTCGAGTAAGATCTATCATTGTAAGTGGCCGTGACATGGCCTCCAGGAAGTGCCAGGATCTCTGGAAGTGGCTGTCAGCAGAGTATTATCCACGAAGGCATCAAAGTGATAGTACATAAACTCAGGCAGATATATATATATATATATATATTTATATATATATATATATATATATATATATATATATATATATATATATATATATATATATATATATATATATATATATATATATATATGTATATATATATACGAATAAAGTGCATATGAACGCGCACCTTCATAGAACATACAAACCTCCAACAGCCAGGATCGAACCCGGGACCCCTGTGCATGCCTGCCTCTTGGACAGGGGTCCCGGGTTCGATCCTGGCTGTTGGAGGTTTGTATGTGATATATATATATATATATATATATATAAATATATATATATATATATATATATATATATATATATATATATATATATATATATATATATATATATATATATATATATATATATATATATATATATATATATATGTATATATTTGTTGTCTTTGGTTTGTGAGGGAAGTTCCCGTCCTAGTTAGAGGGTATATACGCATAAGAAGTTCAGTTAAAACCATTACTTTTGCTTCTCAACTCAAACAGGGTTGTGTTCTCTTCATTAAAGCCGACCCTGAGGTAATTAAACCTTCATGTCTTCCTCAGCTCATAATCGTTAAGAACCAGATTACGCTGAGCTGGATTTCTCGAGAGGACTATCACCTCAGATTTTCATCTGCTTGTTTTCATTCCATTAACTTTCAACGTTTCATTCCATCTGGTAAGCTCTCTCCGGAGGTCGTTTGCTGCTTGTCTTACGATAGCTGCATCTATATCTTCATTCTAAAGTGTTTTATTAAGACTCATATTCATATGATAGTCCAAGTAGGAGTGATGAGAGCACACTTCCATGCATAACACCCACTCCAACAGTAACGTGGTACCATAACTCATAGAGAATTGGGTTGTAATCAAGAGAGGACAATATGTCGTCCCTCCAGTGCAGAGCTCAATACAATGAAAAACAAAATTGATACGTTTGGAATCTGCTATTTGTTTTATGATTTTTCACTGATGAGTATCAGGACTTGGTTCCTTTTTAAGAAGAATATAGCTTAAGTAAATATAAGTTGATATGTTAGAGAAACATCTTCTGCTAGACAGGGATGGATAGAATTCAGTATGTATATAGAAAAAGCTGACTCCTCTCTTGTTCATATTTGTTTCTTCTCCATAAATTCTTTTTAATATTTCACTTTAAGTTCACTACTAGCATTAATTGCGTCTCCTTTGTTGTCCTGACAGTTCACAGGTTTTCCCTTTTCAATTATCTGTATGACTTCCTACTTTTACCCCACAAATCCGTGACTATCAAATATATTTCATTATCTCACTAGATGACATGTCATAAGTATCTTCCTTTCAAAAGATTATCCATACATGAATTACTTAAGAGAGCTAAGAGAAGATCTCCCATACCGCTGCCAAGTTGGTGTGTGAAGAAACTATCACTGAATTTCAATAATTCATAAAATTCATATATGGAATATTTTGAAAGGAAGATGCTTTTTCACATCTTACCTGCAGATATTAAGTATTACAGGTATGTTGATGATATTATTTACTTGTGGCCTCTTGATAAAGATGAGAAATTATTACTTACAGATCTGCATTGTTTGGTCGACTCAATATAGTTCACTCTTCAAATTAAGACAGATAATAACTGGCATTGTTAGATAATGATATTCATAGGAATGAAAGTTTGAAATTTAGAATGTACTATATGATTATAAATGTCTGTTCACACATTTGTTACTACACTAATTATCACAATCAAAGTGAAAGGTTTTCATCAATGTTTCTTAAAGCATTGCGCTCATGTAGTCCAGAATTCACTGATGATGAACTCTGCATCATCTGTGACATTAGTTATAAACCAATGCATCCCAAACATTTCCTTGTATCAGCTTGTAATCTTACTAGAACATCTATTTACAATGTTCAACATCAAAAATTATTAGTATCACCAAACTTGCTTAATATTCCTGTTTTGTTAAAAGCTTTTGATGATAATGTAGCCTTCAACATTTGTCATAAACTTAGGAATTGTGTTATCACATATTCTGTAACTTGTCAGAGGGTTGTGTGTACAATATCCCCAGTAAAAAGTGTGATCAGTTTTACATTGGTCAAACTGTGAAGGTTTCTTGATATCAGAGTTAAACAACATGAAGACAGTGTTAGGTATGGTCAAGAATCTAGTGCACTATTTGTCTACCTCAAACACTTTGGTCATAAAATTGACTGGAACAGTGTTAACTTCATCACGTAATATAACTCATGTTTGGATAGAAATTTTGTTAAATCGTCTTTTCTCAAATAGATCAGAGGTATTATATGACTCAAAATGTTAGTGTATATAAATCAGATAACTTCATAACTGTAAATATGTTTCCTGAAACACAGGTTAACCTGAGCTTGTAACTTGAGGGAGGTGAGGTCGTCAAGGGTGACCTGTGGCCTAATCCTTTCACCGCTCACCATGGCAATATACTGATTTACGAAAATCAAGTCGTGTGAGTTATTTGTTGTCAAGTGTTATGTAAGACAAGGAGAAATTGTATGTGCGTGGAGTGAATGCCAAAGGCCTATGTGTGAGTAAGGCAAAAAGATAAAATAGCCACCTGGGCCAAAGGAACGACACTTGATAGTCACTGAAGTGCTAGCTCGCTGCACAGCCGTCACTGGCATCCCTCCCCTCTACCCAATACGCAAACGTGGTACCGATAACATATCGTCCTAGTCAGTGGCTGTCTACCACCTGCTACCTGTCTGAGAGAGCAAGAGATGGAGACAAAAAGACAGACAGACAAACAGAGAGGCTTGGTTATGGAAAGAATCACGGTCCTTTCAGTTCTTGCTTATTATCCCTGTGGGCAACGATGTAGTACAAAAAAAGGTATATTCCAGGCTGTAACTTTTCCAAGTGAGCCACAGAGTTGGTCATTATGGAGATGCGTACAACACAGCAAGCGTTGCTGCAATGTGTTGCTGAACCTGTCTAAGGCTGACGTATGACAGTGTTGTCACACTTTCCAGTACTTACCTGCCAGGCTCACGATTACTGTGCGAGACGAGACACCGAACACTGGAGATCAACAAGAGCCACGGAGACACATTTCTTTACAAATGATAAAATAAAAACCTACACTGGGGTTCACGTTGACCTGTGTTGCAAAGTTAAAAAACAGCTCACAAGCCGGTGAACCGCGCGAACCGATGAGTAAATCATAAATGCTTTACTGTACTACACAGACTCCGTGTGGGTTCATCAGCAGTACATCATCTATTTACCATTTATAAGATCACCTAATCACAATATTCTTCCAGTGCAGAGAATCATGTATGGGCTGGACGTAATCATCTGTTACCTGGTCTTCATTATATGTACGTTCTGTTGGGATTTGTGAGTCTCACCCTCTTGTGTTTTTGTAACTAAATAGCGTCAGGATAACAATCCAACTGATTTACCATAGAAAAACACAAAGTATGTAACAATATTAAGAAAAATCCTCTTCTGTAATGCAAATGTATCTACTTGCTACGAACCTTTCTATCATTACCTCGTAAAATATCAAATCTAATCTACGTTGTTCATTATTCACTGTAAATACCATTAGGGTAATCCTTCACTATAATGATCATCGCCAACATATGTAATTCTTAATGTCTGACGCAGATGATGTAGCATGAAAAATCACAGGGAATTGTTCTTTTAAGAAACTGTTGACGCACTAAATGTGAGCTCTTTTCCCCATTTTATGATGAGTAACAGAATTTTTCTAAGCATCTGTTGGAGCTACATGAAGGAACAACTTGCTACTAGATTCTTTGTGATTTCCTGAATAATGAGTCATAGATAATCCTTGTCCGTTGATGGTAGGCTCAGGCATGTTCACTTCTAACTTGAAAACACATCATTGTATCATAAATTACATCAAAAAAAGTTTTCATATATTATTATTAAGTACTTGTAACTATATTCATCTATACCACAGTTAGCAATTAGATCCTGCTCCCGTCCCTCAGTCGTCTTTTACGACACACACAAGATACGTGGACAGTGGCCTTTCAACCTTACCCACAGGATTAATTATTTTGCACAGAATTTTAAAAATTGTTTTATCTACCGAAGCTGGAGCCGGTGAGTGATCTGGGGGCGTGTGTCTTTAACAACTTTGTGTTAAGTGTATAATGTTGTGAGTGAACATCACATGTATTTGGTAAATAACTGTTTTGACTCATGAAGAACAGAAGAAAAACTTAGACGCTTGTTGAACATTTTCATTTTCTTGATTTACAGGTGTGAATAGACAGTGACGAGAAAGAAATTTATGATAGCTCATTTTTGGACACAGATAACTATATTCTCACGAAGAGAAGTATAGCAATTTTCCATACGCTTCTTATAGTTATATCTCGTTATGAAAACGTTCAGTTAGCGTCCATTTCTAAACATAAGCGGTTTCAATATCAGACTCGGTTAGCAACCAGCAAAGCACACTAATGAGACGCAAGTTATATCCTTTGTTAGCAGCTGTCAAATTAGCATTTATTTCGACCAAGATAATGGCAAAACTCCTGAGATTCACAGCAGCTGCCAGACAGCACAGAGCAATATCTATCCACAACAGGGAAAGCTTTTTTTGACATTTAGCAAAATTTTTCACATTCCATTTTGATTATGATTTTTCTTACCTCACTACTGCTGCGCAACTGGCATTCCTTTAGCAAGCTAAGGATGAGATGCTGCTCCGTGAATATAACGGAATCTGTTGTAGAGGAAATTGGTATTACTAAGTTATGAAACAGGAGGTTTTAAGATCTGGTATATCATCAATGTTTTTGATCAAGTGAAAAGAATATATGCGTTTAAAATAATAACAAATAATAACAGTAATAACGATGACAATAATAATGATGATGATAATAATAATAATAATAATAATAATGATAATAATAATAATAATAATAATAATAATAATAATAATGATGATAATAATAATGATGATAATGATAATAATAATAATAATAATAATAATAATAATAATAATAATAATAATAATAATAATAATAATAATAATAATAATAATAATAATAATAATAATAATAATAATAATAATGACAACAATAATAATAATAATAATGATAATAATAATAATGATAATAATGATAATAATAATAGTAGTAATAACAATAATGAATATAGTAATAATGATAATAATAATGATAATAATAATAGTAATAATAATAATAATAATAATGATAATAAAAATAATGATAAAGTTCATTTGATTTCTTCGTGTTATTACTGCAGGGGTCAGGCTAGCACCATTACAGATAATATTATATTGCAATCTGCAGCGATCATGTGCAGGGCTGGTGAGGATGAAGACTTGATCCCCCACACTCACGATCACATGACGTGGATCACAGATGACAACAACATTCAAGTGAGGAGTTGTTGGTTCCAATGTGTAGCATTTCCCTTTTTTCTGGCATATTTATGTTCCAGTGATTAGCAAAATTAGGACAATGAGCTATGGTAAGGAATTCCTGATTGAAATGTAAGAACGTCTATTGCTATTCATAGATACTGAGAACAAGAAGGGAAGATGACCTATAGCAAGATAACACGACGCCGCGTGTCCCCTTCATAAAGATACCGTATCATATTACCTTATCATAGTCATGAGTCATTACAATACAGTAACCATTACTGTCTCTCATCTTCCATTAACACTTGACCGACCAACTAGTCATTCACCAGTTAATCCTTCGTCGTTCCGCCGTCGTTAAGAGATTCACATCAACATTTGAGCAGAGAAGTGAGAGACCTGGTGAATTTCTCCCTCACAACATGCCACCCAGTTTAGGCCGTCATCTTCCTCCTGTCTGGATGTTAAACATATCTGCTTTAATTAAAGAAGCTTCAGACCAAGCTGGTGTGTGAGTTTGGGCTCTGTGTTTGGTCGTCTCAGATTGGGAAATGAGTCATATGTTGGGGGATTAACTCCCTCTCTGGAGGAAAGAGGACCTGATTCCAGTAGGATGCAGGGATTGAGTAAGGTGTGTGTGTGGTCATCAAACTCTATCACCCAAAGACACAATCTACAACAATTAGAAAAATAGAAAATTACCGACTGTTATATTTGAAAAAAGTTATCAAAATGCTAAATAGATATCATAAGGTAATCTACTCAAATGAAATAGATCACTAAGACCAGTATAACAGTTAAAGCCAAGAAATGTACTAAAAGTTTAGATAAATCTGTCTTCAATAACAGTGTTATAGAATAATAGAATGAAACACCACCAAATATTGTCACATCCAAGACTGTCAGCTCAATTAAGATACGGAAACTGAATTACTCTGATGATATTCATCACCAGTGAGTAAGCGACTTATGGACCATGATAAACCTATCCAAGCATGATGATATATGGTCGTACTTCAACATTTTTTCCTTGAATAATGGCTGAACTCATTCATCCCCAGAATATCCAGCGTCTCAGTCATAATGTGTTTTCCTTTCTTAAAATGAATTCTGTGTCGGTATTGTCTCTAGAATAATTAATGCTTCTTTATAGCTGTTTTCCTCCTTGCTACTACGCCGGAGGGAGCGGTGGGTGGAGAGAGGAGACCTCTACCTTCCTATCCAATACCTGTGTTTAAAGATTAGGTTCTCGGGTGACTGATACTCTCCTCCAGCAGGATATCTCGTCTGGATATGTCTTCTTCTGTTAACTGGATTACCCTTGTGCCCCTCACGGACGGCCACCATCCCCTGCTCCCTGTTCTAGATCGCCCATCCTTCCAAGACTTGCGCCCTTTATCCATTTCTTCCTACAGAAAACAAAACAACACCGTAATCATCATGAAAATGACGATAACTCAAAATGTTATGTTTATGAAAAAATTATTGAAATGCTGAGGTCGATATTCTTAAAGGAATAAGCAGGGAGAATATAGGGTACTGAGGCTAGGAACCTCAGATGAATAAACAGGGTAAGATGACTGTGGGAGGAGAACGAGTAGTGTGTGTGGTAGTGAGTGTGTAGAGGTGAATGGGAGGAGTGTGGGACGAGCATGAGTGAGGTAGCGTGTAGCAACGAGTGAGGACTTAGAATTTTTAAACATAAAGAGTATAAACCCCTGAAGCTGAGAGTGATGCGCAGGGAGAGTCGAATAATCCACAAAAGGTTTAAAGTTAAAAGAAATAAGATTAAAGAAAAAAGAACACACAAAAAGACCGAGAAGTCTTAGAGGAATACGCAAAACAGAAAATAAAAGTGACGTAAGATACTGAGTGGAAATATTTCACAGGTCTTAGTTCAGGGATCGGGAAAAGCATGGCTTCCAGTCCTCCACACCCCTGCAGCACCAGAATGACGTCTGAGCAAAGTTCTGTACAGCAAATTCTTGTTAAAGCTTGTAAAGGCTTATCTGGGTTTACGGAGTCTCGATGCACCAAAGCACCAAGTCTAGACCGATTGAAAATTTTTCCGGAACCAACAAGATTTTCGAAACGGTTGCCTCACAGATTTATGGAGGATATATTTATTATTGATGTGGTATTAACCACTGAACTTTTCAGGCCATAAACTACAGGTCATGGAATGGAAATTTATTACTGTGAGCTTTTACCAGTGGGAAATGGTCCAATCTAACGATGATTTATACAAACGAGACAATTGTTAGTGTAACAGGAAGGCTAATGATAAATCAGTTATCTAAATTCGTTAGAGGTTTATCACTCTGATAAACTAAGAGACACCATCTAGAATATTGGTGTCAGTATATTCAAGAAAATGTTTAATCAAACATCGAAATACTTTAACAACGGATAAAAAACGAAAAATGGTACAACACCGAAATATCTAGCAAAGTAGGATCTTCAATTATTCGATCATTTGTTACGTACAGAGAGAATTTGACACTGTCTTCCTTCTGAGTCTTATTGAAAGACTGAAACTTAGCATAACGTCATTATTACCACATTTTTCCAGTAAAGTAAACTCCTATGGTCTGCTTAGATTTTTCAATAAAGAAGATATCAAATATCTAATTACTTTTGTTTTCGCATGTATGGGAACGTCATTGTGATTATGATGAACACCATAAAAACATTACAGCGTATATATATATATATATATATATATATATATATATATATATATATATATATATATATATATATATATATATATATCAGTGGTTTTGATATATTATATATCATTAGAAGTTCACCCCATTTAAACTCTCACGCTGATAAAGAAAATGTTCAGTCTGAGCAAACGTTGACTTTGATCTTGTAAACGCCTAACCATCTGTAAGAAAAAAGTTCACTTTGATCTTGAAACACCCAACCAGCTGTGAAAAAACGTTCACTTTGATCTTGAAAACGCACAACCAACGGCGAAGAAAAGTGAGTGAAAGTCTTAGTGTCATTTTTAGCCCAAGTACAAATTGGTTGTGTAAATATTAGATTACTGAAGGAACGGCACAAAAAATATATACCTTCCGCAAACGTTTTCTTTTTCAGTATGATACTCGGAGTAGCGAACGTATATATCATGGAATGAAGATGTAGGAGTTACCTTAACAAAGTTACGGTACTACTTGTCACTAGTGGGTGTTGCTCTGCCTTACCAGAAGGAAACTCTTCGTCCACTTCTCCAACGTCACGTACAATACAGTCTGGCAACTCACCCGTAACATAATCCAGCAAAGTTCCTGTCATCTTGTTTGCATCATCCACCAGAACCTCTGACATCTCTCCCATAACATCACGAAGTCAAACCATATCATCCACAACATCATTTGTCTGTCACATCTCTCACATCAGCCACCAACGCCCCTCGCAACATATTCCTTCATCAAAGACCTGGTGTCTTAACCACCGTCTTTCTGTGTTGACATCTGTCTGAACAACTTTACTCAATTTTTATCTAAACTAAGACCTTCACCTGAATCAGGTGCTCACCGGCTACCCACTGAGACGCTTATATACCTCAGACGACTTAGTTTCGCAACATCATTGACAGCAGAAACTCTGGCACACATTCAGTAACGCAAGCAAAGCTAAGCTAAATGACCGTAAAGCTATTATTCATGAGGATGGAAATTTAACCGACTCTGATAAGATATACTGAGGAACTTTGGCAATCTGTTTAAATGGCGAATGAAACCCATGAATGCTTCTCACAAAGGAATGAAGCGTTTGCCTCTAATGGTAGCCAAGGAAAGCCAAAATATTTACAAAACATTTACAACAGGTGATCATACCTTCGTGGAACCGTCACGTCAGGTTTTGGAAGCATTTGGATCACAGCAGCGAATCATGAGACTCATCTTAGACTCACATCAGGAGAGTTACACATAGACCATACAGAACCAACGTCCAGGAGAGGTGGTCTGGCCTGAACACCACTGAATATGACGCAGTTCTCTTAATAGGAAAAGGTTAGCAAGGCAAAAGAGAGATAAACTTCTTATTTATCACTATCCATCCAGAACGACCCATCTTGACACCACTGAGTGACGTATGACCTCAGTAAATTTTCCTTCTCATCTCAGGAAAGATTCGTCCATAATTCAGGCTTCACCATGAGGCCAAACGTAGTCGGAAGGCAGTCTCATATCTGGTGTTACCGGACTACACTTGCAGGCATCATCATCATCATCATCACTGGACAGAAATGATTACAGCCTCGTTGATGGTCTTCTCAGTCGTAAGTGGTCAATCATTCCCTTGATCCAACCTTCAGTGATTCTGGAAGCTGCAGGAGGCTAGTAAAAGTTCTTGTATTGTTTGGTAATAATAATAATTATGATAATAATGATAATGATAATGATAATAATAATAATAATAATAATAATAATAATAATAATAATAATAATAATAATGATAATAATAATAATAATAATAATAATAATAATAATAATAATAATAATAATAATAATAATAATAATGATAACTATAACAATGATAATAATAATGATAATAATGATAATAATGATGATAATAGTGATAATAATGATAATGATAATATCAATTGAAAGTGTTAGGTGAGGTCTCCTAGTCGAGCAGTGAAATTTACGGGACTGATGAATAGAAAAATGGTCCTGACGACCTATCAATCTCGTTGTTAATTCCTTGTTAATCCATTTCATTGATCACGGGTTCATCGACGAAAACGCATTCTGACAGGAAGTATTTTCAAGGTCCATTACATCAATCACGGGGTAACTGAAGAAAACTGTGTGGAAGGAGAAGATATATTAAGGTCCATTTCCATCAATCATAAGCTTGATTCATATAAGACTGAAGAATATAAGCGTCAAGAGAGTGCGATGTCAATAACTTATCACAAGGATCACTTAGGTTCAATTTCCAGTGCTACGGTAGTTATAAGAGCATCACAGAGATAGCAAAGTGGTTCTGTGTTCCTTCTGTGGTCGTCTAAACATGGGAACCTTATCTTATCCTCCCCTACATTAGAGAACACTGGAAACAACAGAAATTAGACTTGGTGAAGAAGTAGAACTTCATTAGCACGAGACTATATAGGTAAAGAAGAATATATATAATGTCTGGCAGTACATCAAAAATTTACAATATATCATACTGTCTTTGATGTGGACTTTTGACCGTGACTGGAACCTCGAACTAAGGAGAATATATATACACGTCCGTCTCACTACTGATGTATATTCTTCAGTCCAGTTCATCTTCTCAACTAAAGCCAAGAGAGACAGCCAGATACAGCATACTCACCTGACATAAATAACTCGTGAAGCAAAGTGGGAGGTTTCCTCTCCTTCAGCCACCTTTGTGACTGTGCCAGGAGGTGTTTGCTTCCTGAACCACGCTTGTGGCTATGCCAGGAGCTACTTGTTTCCTCAGCAGGAGCTTTGAGGAGGAACAGCTGCTGTTACTTGTCATAACTCACAACGCTACAGTCCAACATGTACAGGAAAACCCCACACTCTGCATGGCCACCTGCGAAAAACAAATCGTTTCTGTACTTGAAATATTTTTATTCAAATCCTCGAGGTCAAGGGATTACCTTTGATCCGATTACAGTATTATGCTAAACAGCTGAATTAGCAACATGTGGAAAAATAATTATGTTGTATGTGGTTATAATGAGCAGACACATCCAGGACTTCTCTCACTGCAGGGTTCAGGAGGAGGCCTGGTATCTACGTATATACTTTCCTTCATCAGTCGAGGAAATAAGCAATAATGATAGAGACACGAAAATGGAATAAGATGCGTGAATTTATATAAAAAAGACAGAATGATTTATTTTGAAAACTGTACAGAAAACTTTTAAGAATTTCAGTCAATTCTTCCTTAATTTTCTCAATCGAGAAATTGCATACTTTATATTTTTACTTTGACAGAGAGATGCAAAAATGATAACTTAATCAGCTGTTCAATTAGACAGGGACTTTGGTTCTTAATGTCACTCTAAGTTCCCGTCTCAAATGGTATGACTAATTCTAACGACAAAAAAAGTATTTGCGGAGGATTATAACTGGCTCTCCTACTCGACTGAGGATATCAGCGAAATTGTATTGTGTTTATCTTATGTGACTTAAAAAACATACATATCAAGAATATGTATTTCATAGTATATATTTGCTTGTAAAGCTTAAGGATTTTTTCAGTGAAAAATTGTAAGTTATAAAGGAAGATATAGAAGTATTAGAGATTAGCATTAACTACATTATCATATAAATGAAAAGTATCAAAAAGGCCTTAAAGAAATCAGAAAGAACAAATGTATCAAGCTTGGTTGTATGTTGCTAAAACCAACCAGTGTTTCTGTGTAGGAAAACCACAAAGTGAAGAATAATGTAAAACTCAATTGTCTTCCGTGTGTAGATCTTCTCCTGGACGTGTGAAGTATTGTCTTGCATGACGGTAGCAGATTATCACAATGTCCTCTAACATCATCATAGGAATTTGAAATAAACTTGTTTTGATTAGAATCAGCGTGATCCACAAAACCTAGATTTATTCATGAATGAATAAAGTGAAAATTAGATTTATT
Organism: Panulirus ornatus; assembly: GCF_036320965.1. Lineage (NCBI taxonomy): Eukaryota > Metazoa > Arthropoda > Malacostraca > Decapoda > Palinuridae > Panulirus > Panulirus ornatus. The sequence continues at coordinate 75,647,433 of NC_092226.1, read as the reverse complement.
TTTTCCACGACGGCAAAAATAATGAACTGTGATTTTAATCTGGTCGACAAAAAAAGAGATGGTGAGTGTATGATGATGGTGTTGACGGTGGAGGTCATGGTGTACTACTGACTGTTATCACCTTGACACTCACCAGTGTTGTCACTGTCAACAGTGACGGGAAGGGGTGTGAAGCTACCTCGTCTGCCCAATAGTGTTATGTCAAGTGACACATTCATGGTCCTCTGTCTTCGTCCAGGCATCATCAAACGTTGTAAAGTTAATAACATGTTGCGTTTAATTCGCTGGGAGCAATTGAAAAGCTTGCGTACGTATTACACACACACACACACACACACACACACACACACACACACACACACACGAGAGAGAGAGAGAGAGAGAGAGAGAGAGAGAGAGAGAGAGAGAGAGAGAGAGAGAGAGAGAGAGAGAGAGAGAGAGAGAGAGAGAGAGAGAATTTCCTAGCTTTCGTCTATTTTTCATTTTTCAAGCAGGAAACAAAACAGGGGCGAGACTAGCACAATACAGTATTATCCGCATCAAAATCTGGTGCTCTTCACAGACATGACTTACTGTCGTCACACAATTGCCTGGAACAGAGCTAAGATTGCATTCCATGTGTCTCCAGGTTTGATCAAAAGCATAACACTACGACCCTTAGTGATGGTGTATCTTCTCACAATTTTGTATATGAATCACAGTAATTACTATTCTAAAGCCCAATGTATTTTCTGAAGTTCTGATGTTTGTTTAGAAATGTTGTATAGCTATTATGTATCCATATTATGTTTATAGATTTTGAGGTTCTGTAAGACTGGGATTACTTGTGATCCTCATTAGTATGACTCCACAACAGTTGTTCACTCTCACCGCTACATTTGCTGGTCTCCATCTCAAGAGGCAGAAGTAATATGAGACCAGAGAGCGACTATCGATCAATATATAATATCAGAACGTAGATAAATGTTAATATATAATCTGCAAATAAAGAAGAGATGGAGGAAAATTAGAGGAGCAGACAGTTGATCTGGTAATCAAGATCTGGAAGCATTAGGAAGGTAAACAATAGCCCAGCAAGCTCTTACACTGTGGTCTGCCAGACACTGACAGTATCCAGCAGCATCTGGAAGAATGCTCCCTCAGGACCCAGCTGAAACTGCAAGAATATCTTGCCAGGTTCCAGCAGTAGCTGTGGGAATGTATTCCAGTGCCCAGAGTACCTTTCCAGATTCTATCCGTAGTTTTAGGAATGATCTGCCCAGATCTACATGCAGATACTATGCCAAGTTCCAGAAGCAGCTGTCTTAGTCATCTGCCAGGGTTCAGGGCGGTTACAGAAATGCTCTTCCAGGTTCCAGCAGTGGTTGTAGGAATACTTTTCCAGGGTAAGGCAGTAGTTCCAGGAATACTTTTCTCAGGACCAGCAGTTAGAATAGAAACATTGGCATTGTTGTGCGCTACATGCTGAGAAATATAGCTGTGCAGTTTACCTGAGCTGTATCCCTGAAAACTCGGACTCACAACAATATTTCGTGAGAAATGGATTTAGGTTGTTGAGGACACGTCCAGTGAGAAATACAAACAGAAATAACGAAGACAAAAGGCCGTAGGAACTGCCGTATCGCCTGGGTCTGCAAATTTCTATTTCAAGAATATTTCTCGCCAACGTCGCATTCAATAATTGTTCAATATTCAAGTGAAGACTATGTTAAGGAGTAACCTAGCTATAGATTCCCTCACTGATGGAATATAGGAAGGAAAAGAGCAAATAGGAGTCAAAGGAACGAGTTGTTAGATTTAATGGAGGAGATGAACTGGGAAAGAGCTGGGAAGGAAGAGGATAATCTTGTCCTAACAAGTCTCACACAACACGTAGGCAAGGTGTCAGTACGCCGTGGCTCACCGCTACTATATGTCACCATTGGTAACTCTGTATTCACATAGATGGTAAATGTCAGCAGAAAGACGGTCTTTGTGATGATTGATCAAAAGGTTAACAGTCATGGTACAGAATAAAGTAGTTTATATCTCCAGCCACAGAAAAATGTCCTGTCAAAAACAGTTGCCGTTGGTCTGGGTGTAACTGTTTAAGAAAGAGGTGTATTTTGTTCCCAGCCAAATGTAGAATACTGAGCCATGAAAAAAGTTTTTCATGTGTTATTTCATTCATAGTAGGAGTGAGATGCATTCTTTAGTGTGGGTCCTTGGCTATATCAACACTATCTATAAATCAATAAACTCACGAAGACGCTTTCTCATTTTACATATGCTAACAGCTGCTTTGGTAAGCAGTTTGGTGAAACACAATGGATGAAGACTGCCAGGGGATTGCTCCGGGTCAAGATGATCCTGGAACTATTAGAGAAAAGCAAATGCTCATGTCTGAATGACAATAGATTGAGTACCAAGCTATCTTCCGTATTTGATCCGACATCAAAGTCTCTATTCTGTACTGCAGAATTTCTCGGAAGATGACAATATACAGATGCTTGTACGAGGATTACACACTACGGACAGCGTTCATTGTTACGCATCCAATTAGGATGCGCCGGGCACTACAGAGAGAAAATTCACGATGAAAAAATAAAGCAATAGGAAACAGCTACCAAATAAATATGAAATTCTTTTTAAAGAGAATTCATTTAGAGTGTTTCACGACATCTTTGTGTCTTGCAAGAAGCAGCCACTGACTGTGCCACCACCTGAATAGTAGAACAGAGAAATGCTTATAACTATTATGAACAAGACTCCAGACACCACTTTGGTTGCTGTCCCGTGATCTTCCTGGAAGACGTCCCACGTGTAGGTTCCCTGAGGACAATATGCCTCCTTCACTGTTCCTGGATGTTGTGGGGTTCAGGATGACTTACACATAAAGAGCTTCCATTATACAAGGATTCCCAGCATTCGAATCTGGTTAATGGAGACTAATGGAAAGGATCGACTAGGATATTGTTTCTTTGTGTGATTTGTAATTACAGGAAAACGAAAGAAAAATACGTTTTGAACTAGATTCACCCTGTCAGTTGATGACAAGGTCTTCAGCTATTATGGTGAATTATATTTCTGAATTGCTGTCATCTTTTCTGTGTCGCTCTCATCGTAATGTTATCACAGCGAATGTATTCTCAGTTCTAATCTGTTGTTTGCCACAGGAATAAGATGGCCATGTCTGAATCCGTCACGAGTGCCCGGACTAGGAGAGCTGTCATGTCCACATGGTACAATTCCATCAGTAAGTTGAGACAAAATATGAGTTATTCTCTCTTGCTTTTAGACATTAAGCATCTATAAGCTTATTCATGTCGACCCCTTTCTTCCATCAGCTAACAGCACATTCACTTAACACCTCTTTCTTCTATATTTACAACTACCAAACTTCCTTCGTTTCCCTCTAATACCCATTGCCTTCCCCAAGTTGCTTAGGAGTTTGTTAAGAACAGCTTACACCAGCTTTACTGTGGATTCATCAAGGAAAAACATCCATCAGCTACGGCAACAACCATGTTTACCCAGATTATCTGATGATTATGGATGATCTTTCAACCAAAGTAGCTGGAAATTCCAACTTAAGAAGAGTCTAATTTTCCTATATTCTCTCTGTTATCATACGTAGCTGTACTCAAAAGATAATGACTTGCTACGTACCAGAGATAATCTTGGGTTGCAGAGTGACTAGCTATCATATAATCAAAGGTTTTATTATAGAGAAGATGATCAAATTAGGACTGTGGCTCTTCTTACCAGTCATCATAGTCTCATAATTCTCAAATGTTAGTTGACTGCCTACGTCGCGGAACAATATAGCTTTAGTTATTAATGCTTTTATGCCCACTCCTATACTTTTCTCCCACGTTAGATATGAAATTATATTCAGATCAATTGGCTACATTATTTTGTATGTTAACTCGATGTAGAGGTACCTGAGTGTGTTGTGGAAGTCTCTAAACACCCTGTACAAGTATCTGAACATACTGTAGAAGTATACAAGCATTCTGTAGAAGTATCTGGACACTGCTGAAGACAGTGCATACGTTGTATAAGAATATGAACACTGTAGAAGTATCTAAGCACGCTATAAATGTATCTAAATCCTCTGTAGAAGTAACTAAGTCCTCTGTGGAAGCAAACGTTTCTAATTCGCACTATAACTTTAACATTCCGTTTTTAGACACACACACACACACACACACACACATAGAGTAATAGATATATCTAGAGAGAGAGAGAGAGAGAGAGAGAGAGAGAGAGAGAGAGAGAGAGAGAGAGAGAGAGAGAGAGTCTTCGTGTAGTGATTGCTTTAATGTACATTATGAGTGAGGAAGGGAATAAAAAGAACCAACAGAAGTAGTTCCAGTGATGACAGTATCACTGGCAACAACTAAATAAAAACTTTCCACTTTTCTCTTTCCTAAGAGCACTTCCTGGAACAATCCTTACCCAGCTCAGCCTACTCTACTGCTGATAGGATCTTTCTCTATAAAAATGCCAACGAACACACGAAACGTTACGTTCAATAGAGTGTGTGGTCTGTGGGAGGCTATCACGGGCACGTGTGAGGAAAAGTAGTGTTGAACAATACCTGGATTTATCTAGGATGAGAAATACCTGAGTCAAACCAACGTAGGAGAAGAACAGGTTTACATACGGTGGCAGGCTGAAGTGACAAGGATGGCAGTGAAGAGGAAAGTTGATTAACAAAGGAGAGAATTTTCTTCGAAGACCACTGGTTAATTACCTCGAGAGTATCATAGTGGGTCAGAAATAGAATACGAACCATATGGAATAGCTTGATGTAGGTGTGTTACTCACCATTAGAATACGAGGAATGCTTATCAAAACGATATATATTCTTTTATATGAATAAAACGTGTATCTCAATAAGGAAGGGGAGAAGCCTCTGGTATTGTATGGTGGGAACATTAGGTTCAGGAAGCAGAGTAAGGTGAAGTGTAGGAAATATAGAGACACGGAAAGGAATGGAAATTGATATAGTTACGTGAATTTATGTACAGGGTACACTTACTGAACTGCTGTAGATTCTACCCATGAAAAATTCATTCATACACATAAATTTCTCTTCTACAGATTACTAAGCGACTATAGATTCAATTCATTCTGAAGTTATTCCACTGATGTACATTCATGCGCGTTTGTGACCGGCTACAAATGTTATTACTTGTGAAATTAGTCCATTCATAGACGTTGAGATTAAATTGGTAGAAAAAAAATACAAGACCTGCTTAGATTGAAGCTCATAGAATATGGGAAGTTCCTACAGAGAGAATCTACATGCGAACGTCGCATACCGGTAAAAAACTGGGTCTTTTGAAGACGAAATAGAAGAAAGAAAATGTTTTTCTCCTGAAGTATATAAGAAAATCCATTGCATCAGGAATGAGACCCATATATACCTGAATGGAAACTCGTATCCAACTTGAACTCAAGTTGAAATCATGATGCAACAGCTGACGGAAAATCAACAAAGGATGGTTCCTCAACTGCCGGGTCTTCAGATGTTTAGTTTCCATCGTGAAATTGAAGCCTCTTCTCTTCCAGACCTGCAAGGAGCAGTGTTGAAGCATCCTGTTCAACTTGCCGTTATCATAAGATGTCAACCTCCGGGAACCCAGGCGATCTGGATGACGTTAAGAGAGAGAGAGAGAGAGAGAGAGAGAGAGAGAGAGAGAGAGAGAGAGAGAGAGAGAGAGAGAGAGAGAGAGAGAGAGAGAGAGAGAGAGAGATTACCTACCTAACTCCGAGTACAGACGACAAGGTTTTCCTGAAGGACGGGTCTAGTTTATCAGTTTATCCTGTCTCCCTCAACAGAACAATGAAACAAAAGCAGGGATAAAAAAGTTAATCTTCCATGACCCTGGGAGAGAAGCCTCACGTAGGAGGGAGCTGTTGTATCAAAGACAGACTTCCAACTAGAGACTTGATCCTTGACTCGCGTTGATGAAAAGATCAGAGAGGCTCGCTGACCCTGGTCCATTTCCAGCACGTCTGAGAACTCGTGCGCTTGTTTGAATTATTAAGAGTTCTGTTTACGTAACTGTTCACAATACAGAAATGAACGAAATGATAATCCTATTACAGAATGCTGTAAAACAAAGACCGTATGACGAATTAAATAGAAGGATAAGGAGTGGCATATATACATTGATGAATATAATGGCTCAAGCAGCCAAGGACTGCTATATGCTGACTTTGATTTTCAGGCAAAGTCTTGAGTCAAGTCTTCATGATGAATCACTACCGGTAGATCCAGGAGGAAAGTGGAGAAGGCAGCCGAGATATTCTTGAGTTCTCAAGAAGGCAAAAAGATTTAAATTGACGACCACACGTAATGATGGGTACCTAGCCAATTGTACCTAGGTAGATCTACCAAAAAACAACTGATTTATATGACAAAAAAGAAAGATGAAAGTGAAATCGTCACATCTCTCCCAGGCTGGTATGACTGAGCCGAACCTAAGTCATCAATAAAAACCAAAGAAGAAAAGGTGTAACTGTCAGAATTATAATGGTATAGTTAAAGTCATGTTGGCATATTTTGAGTTGTCTTATGTGGTTATGACTAACTACCGGCAGGCAAAAATTGGCGTCTGAAGGAGATTATGGATGAAGAAGAGAAGTTATTAACATAAGTCAAATATCTAGACACAAACCACATCTGGTCAGAGTGTGAGGAGAGGCCCCGGGAGGCATCGCCTGTACTAGACCTGTTCATCACATGCCCGAACCCTGGTGGTGCACATGGTTCCTCAGAAGGATAGATGGAACAAAATACATTCAGAATTTCATTATCTATTGTACAGTGGAGATAGCCTCTGCTACAGTGGAGATTATTTCTGTCACAGTGGGGATAACTCGTGCCGTAGTGGAGATAACCACTACTACTGTGGATGTGAACCCAGCCACAGTGGAGATAATCTCCGTTACAGAGGAGATAAACCCTACTTCAGTGTAGAAAACCCCTTCCACAGTGGAAAAACCCCTGCCACAGTCGAGACAACCCCTGCCACAGTCTTTGAACAGGACCTCATCTTGCCGGGGTCGTCAGGTGTAAGGAACATCGAGGAGCAACAAGAATATAAAACCCAAGTTCGTTTAATGGAGTCTGACATCGAAGGCAAGTCACGTATCTCCATAACAGAGGAGGTGTAAAGAGCGTGGCCGAGGGAGCTGCAGCGACGGCTGAGTGCCTGGGAATAGCCGGTGTGGAGTAGCGACGTTGGCTGGGAAGTATCGGCAACACTTCCAAAAGTTATATTTCTCTCCCTCTCTAAGCCAGAGTTTATTTTGCAAGAATAGCCCTTGGTGGACTTCGCAGGCATTTTCGTTTGTGAACTTTCCTCATCCAAGACAACATATTGTTGTAAGGGCGAGGAGAAGGTCAAGGTAGGTGACTAGTCCTCGATACTGACTAGTAAACAGAGCATCAGATGACAGGATTGTGACAGCTTCATGTTACTGCATCACCAGAGTGATGTGCGGTAGTGACAAAGAGGAAGAAAGAGGTCAACGTTCCAGCGGTAATGCCTGACTATTTCCATCGCTATTTACAAAACTTATTGCTCATCCAAGTTATAGTAGTCACCTTGGTTTCCCTTGAGACACAAAGGATCTATATACTACCCATATATCTACAGTCGTCTTCCGTAGCTCACGTATGGTTTTGGCTCACTGCAGGGGAATTCAAAACGATCATCCTCACCACAACTTTTGCTAATACCTCTCTAAAATGAGTAGGACTTCTGTCTGTATGACGAACGACATTACATCACTCACGCTCAGATTTGACAATGTGTACACTAATCAACAGGATGCAGGGATCTGCTTAACTAATTCTCAACACAGTAGTTAGCACCTGTTCCGCCAGATTTCATAGTTTCGTTGAAATACAGCCATCGGTGGCGTTTGTGAAGCAGTGAGAGCAACTTAAATGCTGGATTGGAAAATCAGTGGCATCATATTCCAGTACCACTGTGCCGACCTATACCAGAGAGGAGCGTGTGTGTGGATGGTTGACATGCAGTGAAATGAAATCCCAGGGGTAATGGCAAAGAGTGGGGCCCAAACGTCCACGACTGCATTTGCAGTCCAGATCTTTTCATCGGTTTTGTCTCGACTTGCAAATGAGTCTGCCGTTTAGTGGGCCACTGAAGGAAAGCAGCGGTTCACATCATGCAAGTCTGGTGTTTGCCAACCATTTCGCGGAGTTTTAGACGAAAAGTAGGAGTCGAAAGTTGTTTATTCGGGAGCCCGTCACTGGGAACAAGGCGAGGTGGACAGTGATATATTATCCTGTCTCCAACCCAGATAGAACGTTGTAGGACGTCAGAGCAGTGAATAAACAAAGCACTAAAAGAGGATTTTGTGATTCGCAATGCCCTTGTACAGAAACACAAGCAGATTTGTTAATTAAGATCATCTCACCGTAATTACAGAAGTATATCAACATTACAGATAGAGAAAACCTTCAAATGCCACTAGATGTCAGCGGAATTCATTTAAGTGTAGGATATATTTACATTAGCACTATAACCAGACTTGGATGCAGTGATTTTATCAGTCGGTTTAGGACGTAAATTATCGTAGGTATTCTTTTCGTTGATGATTTTGTCCTAGTGACTCATGTTTACATCTTTTGTCTTCCCAAGATTCACCAAATATGACATAATAACACACTTTGATAACTTTACATTCTGCTGATGTTCAAGGTTTACATGAAGGAAGCAGTAAAGTTCAGACGGCGAGACTGACGCCACGTGTATCGAAGTTTGCCCAAGAGAATTTATAAAATGTTTACATGAGAGACTGACCACCGGTCCATTACATCGGGTCAGACGGTATATGACCAGGTTAAAACATCTTTGGGTACGTTTCACATGATTCGATAAACTTCCTGGTTCACATGGCACAAGAGCCAGGTCATATTTTCGTCAGTTATCCTCGCTGATTCATACAAATTGTACCAATCACTCCCTGATTCCAGTATTCATAAAGTTTGCGCCATTATGTTCCAATGTATCCTCAAGGAGTTGACTTTCCTCTGATTGGTCATTTGGTTGACCAATAAGGAATAAGCGAACTCCTCTACCTCTGGTCTCGACAACTTTGTCCTTCACTCGTGACTCCAGTTTCGAGCGAAATCTTCTGGCCTAATACAGCATGAGTTCGCTTTTGACAAGCGTCAGGATTTTATCAGTTCAAGTCTGGTTAAATCCCGACATCCCCAATGGACGGTCGCAAGATCCAGTCATCTATTCAGGAAGCTTTTCCGTATTAGTTAAAGTGCAGGTAAGGCTGGGCCGCTGAGGTTACCTGGCAATACTCTTACCCTCATTGCCGTGTGAGGACATGTTTCACCTGAATGGCCGACTGCTTCCAGTGGATACCGGGTAGAGACCTGGGCGAATAATGTGCACTCCCCACTGCCCATAGCGCCAAGCTGAGCGCAAAAAAATCTACTAATTAGCATATATATATATATAAAGATAGATAGATAGATAGATAGATAGATATATTCCAAATTAGGCGTAGATTAGAGTTTGATCACAAATTTTGTCATCATACTTAAGGAAAGAGAAACATTTAGAATTAAAAAGCCAAGGTCTCCATGTCAGGAGGGTTCGGTCCTCTGTATGATGATACAATGTGAAACGATTTAGAAAGAGATAGTATAAGAGGATGGGTTCTAGTGGCATGAAGCCTGACCAGCTTGCCCAACTGGGAAACCGTTGTCAAAATCAGAGTTCACAGCACCACTGTGACTAGAGGTAACGTTGATTCGTCAACGGACGACTGAACTTTATTATCCACTAAAGAGAGGAAACATGTGTAGGAGGCGGGAGGGAGGGAGGGACACACTTGTTGAGTGGGGAAGAGGGAGGCAACCTGAACCAGCAGCAATTAAAGAGACAGAACGGCCAGAGAGAGAAAATAAATTTATGAAAACAGAGTTAGGAAAGAGAGCTAGAAGAGGGAGGGAAGCTGGAAAATCAGTCCTCGATGCCACACTGTCTGAATGCTTTAAAGAATCATGGAATCAGGAGAGACTGAAAGGCTTCTGGAATAGACGTCAGCGCAACAAGACGGTAACTGAAGGAAATGAAAAAGTCTTTCAACCAATATTTTTTTTTTCCATGAGGATGGACACCCCATGTAAATCCCGAAGTGATCTTGAATCAGCATCCCCAGATCTCTCATCCTTTCCTCCAGTCAGTGAGCTTTGTGTCTCTTGTTATGCCAAGAATTATTTCCTGGTTCTAGATTCTTCATTCCTCTCAACACTGGTCAGTATCAGGGTCGGCCAGAGAAATCCTCTGGACCTATCCCTGTCAGCTTTCCCATCACCAGCGTACTGGCGTTTTCTTTCATCTAGTTATTTTCTCCTTTCTTTCAAGCCATTTGAGTGTATTGTTTTATTTCATATTGTTATTCAATTCATTTTATTCATCCATTAGATGTAACCACTGGTTTTGTGTCTACCATATAAGCAACAGATCTCTCTCTCTCTCTCTCTCTCTCTCTCTCTCTCTCTCTCTCTCTCTCTCTCTCTCTCTCTCTCTCTCTCTCTCTCTCTCTCTCTCTCCCCTGGTCCCAGCTGTGTCATCTATCAATAATTCTTCTATAACCTTTTCTCCTCCATTTTTCAAAACCTTGAAAACCCTGGTCGTCCAGCTTTTTCCTAGCAAACCTGGTGACACTTTCAACCTCAAGGTTATTTTTTTCCTTTGACTCCATCAATATTTTATTTACATAGCCATTTTTAATTTTAATAATGGTCATTCCTTCTATATCAAATCTTGATACAGAAATAACTACAACCTGCCCATGAAATCTCCTTCCAACACTATTACAGATCTTCAGTCTTCCTCCACCTGAACTGAGGCAGTGATCCATAATCGGATTTATTCAAAACATTTTCAGATGTGACTGTCATTACGTGGCTGTCTGTTTGTCGTGATTATATTCTTTATTGTTACATTTTCATTGTTTTATTTCCTCACATTAACTCCCTGTGCCCTTTACTCCCACTTATTTACCTTATTTCTTTGTTTATATTTACTTCAAGTGATCCAAAATGAAATAATTCACTAAAAAACTACTTATCAACCAGGCCATTAGCTTGACCCATCTATCCTCCCCTGGCACTTGTTACTTCTGAGTAATGTTACTTCCAGGGAGCACTGTGCTCTCTCCTCCCTCCTCATCCTTGGGTCATAGGCTTCCTAAGGTTCTGGTCTTTGTTACTTCCCTAACACAAGAGTCAGTCTTGAATTCCCTAAACCTCCCCTGACATCATGTGTGTGTGTGTGTGTGTGTGTGTGTGTGTGTGTGTGTGTGTGTGTGTGTGTGTGTGTGTGTGTGTCTAACAGTCCCAGAAGAAAGCAGTCTGGGCCTTACTAACCTCCTCACATTATGTGGTCATAAGCGTCTTCACTTACTGTAAATCTAGCAGTAAGACTCGAACTAGTTGCCGCATTTTCGCTCGTTAGTTTGGCTTCTACGAAATTGAACCAGTCGTTCACTGCTTGTCTTTCTCTTATCATTTAAGAACAGTGTGATTAATAAGGGCAGAGATCGACAGCGGAGGTAATATGTGGAAAATTCTAAAATAAATGCCATGAGAGAGAGAGAGAGAGAGAGAGAGAGAGAGAGAGAGAGAGAGAGAGAGAGAGAGAGAGAGAGAGAGAGAGAGAGAGAGACAGACAGACAGACAGACAGACAGACAGAGACAGAGAGACAGAGAGACAGAGAGTGAGAAATACCTGAATTTGTCTGTCTATGGAAAGAAAACAATAGGAAATAATCTGTCATGAACTTTCAGTTTGAGGGAAGTCCCTGGTCTTCGAATGATTCGGAACTTCCAGATGGCTACACGTACCGTCGACGGAATCATTTAACCCCGTTCCAATTTGGTAATGACTTAAGTTTGGACTCTAGCTAGAGTGATGTGATGCCCTCGGTTCAAATGGAGACATCTGGGTCCGTCGCAGTCCAAAGCGAAATTTTTGTCAACATCTCTTATGAGAGCTTCTCTGCTCAGTTTATTTCATAAAGTTGGCTTCCAGCAGCCTTGAGACGCAGCAGTTACAAGCTGGGGGCGCCAGTGCCTGACATGAGCAGACTAGTTTGAGAGCCGTCATTTCAGTCATGGTATATGTGGTGTACTTTCTTCTTAACAGCTCCATGAAACATGACCCATTCATCTTGGGTCAATGGATTTTGGTGTGAATTAGGATTACTGGGTATGATACACTCTAGCGATCAATGTTGAGGTGGGACTTCCATGTAGCATTTCCGGTTCGGTCTGGGAATATGCATACCTAACCTGGAAACCTACTTAGGGTGGAACTGCTGTTTCTGAATGCTTCATGTTAACTGAACTCCCTGAAGCGTAATTGTTTTACGAAGCTGAGTTGAGCCAGTGTTGTGAAATTCATGGCATTGTAGCTATCCACTGGAAACTGAACCTCAAACATGACCAGACGTATCAATCTAAGTTTACCCTGCCTCTCTTATGACCTAAGTAGTCTACCCTACTTCTCATATGACCTGGGCAGTCTACACTGCCTCTCATAGGACGCCTTGCGCGAGGTAATATGGACAAATGAAGAAAATGTGAAAGTCAAGACGAGAAAAGTTGCTCTGGTGTCTTGGTGTTCTCCTTGATCAATGAACCTCTGATTAGTTCTTCATTCATAGTGAGTAACCTAAACAAACCCAAGGTAGAAGAGATGAGGTGGAATATAATCAGTTAAGGAGAAGTATGATACAGTAGAATTCATTAGGTTAATTTCAGATCGTGTAATTATGTAATTAATACCAACGATGGTACGAGTCACGAAGAGGAGCACAGGGAGCGAGGCCTCACCACAGTAGCCTTCAGGAAACTTGGATTTCAGTGTTGCACTAGAATCTTGTAATTTCCGGGTCCCAGAGATGCTAATTAAAGTTTCTGGAAAGTGGGGAAAAGGTACCAATAACACGCAGCGTTAGAGAAAATATAACCTCGTTGTCTTAAGAATTGCAAATTACGTTCATATATACAATCATGGAAGTCTAGATCGATTTTAAAACCTGTTCGATTGAAGAAGAATTCAGGAAGCTAAGAGAATGTCTGCATGTGATTGATTAGTCTAAAGAACAGACTCAACGGATCTGGTGTTTGTAAGACTCCTGAAAAGTTGAAAAATAAAGTCCACTCAAAACTGATAAAGAACTATATTCAGTAACATATTTTTCAGTAAGTTTCCATTTTTCATTTCAATATCCTGCTAAAGAATATTCTCTATAAAATTTACAGGAACTTATAGTCATATACATTGTTATGAGCAAATGGTAAAAAAGAAGCGTTGATATTATTTACTTCATTTAACTCATTGAGCTGATCAACGAATTCAAGGAAAACTAGATGAGGCAGCAGATGTTACTGAGCTTCGTCTGATCATCATGCAATCAACTGAAGCACTGGACTTGTTCGTTGAGAAACACCTGAAAATATAAGAAGCAACAAACTGACTGGGCATGACCGACCCTGTTCCAATCTTGTCATGTCGTTGGGTCAACAAGAGAGAACACGAGAAGTGACTACATAAAGCATTGGCATGATATGGAATACGAGAGCAGTGCTGGTAACACTCAGTGCTCATGTCAAACATGGCAGAGACATCAAACACTGGAGTGAAATTTATTCGAAAGAACTTAGGTTGGAAATGACTCAATGTTGGCATATATATATATATATATATATATATATATATATATATATATATATATATATATATATATATATATATATATATATATATTTTTTTTTTTCTTTTTTTTTTTACTTTGTCGCTGTCTCCCGCGTTTGCGAGGTAGCGCAAGGAAACAGACGAAAGAAATGGCCCAACCCCCCCCCATACACATGTATATACATACGTCCACACACGCAAATGTACATACCTACACAGCTTTCCATGGTTTACCCCAGACGCTTCACATGCCTTGATTCAATCCACTGACAGCACGTCAACCCCGGTATACCACATCGCTCCAATCCACTCTATTCCTTGCCCTCCTTTCACCCTCCTGCATGTTCAGGCCCCGATCACACAAAATCTTTTTCACTCCATCTTTCCACCTCCAATTTGGTCTCCCTCTTCTCCTTGCTCCCTCCACCTCCGACACATATATCCTCTTGGTCAATCTTTCCTCACTCATCCTCTCCATGTGCCCAAACCACTTCAAAACACCCTCTTCTGCTCTCTCAACCACGCTCTTTTTATTTCCACACATCTCTCTTACCCTTACGTTACTCACTCGATCAAACCACCTCACACCACACATTTTCCTCAAACATCTCATTTCCAGCACATCCATCCTCCTGCGCACAACTCTATCCATAGCCCACGCCTTGCAACCATACAACATTGTTGGAACCACTATTCCTTCAAACATACCCATTTTTGCTTTCCGAGATAATGTTCTCGACTTCCACACATTCTTCAAGGCCCCCAGAATTTTCGCCCCCTCCCCCACCCTATGATCCACTTCCGCTTCCATGGTTCCATCCGCTGCCAGATCCACTCCCAGATATCTAAAACACTTCACTTCCTCCAGTTTTTCTCCATTCAAACTCACCTCCCAATTGACTTGACCCTCAACCCTACTGTACCTAATAACCTTGCTCTTATTCACATTTACTCTTAACTTTCTTCTTCCACACACTTTACCAAACTCAGTCACCAGCTTCTGCAGTTTCTCACATGAATCAGCCACCAGCGCTGTATCATCAGCGAACAACAACTGACTCACTTCCCAAGCTCTCTCATCCCCAACAGACTTCATACTTGCCCCTCTTTCCAAAACTCTTGCATTTACCTCCCTAACAACCCCATCCATAAACAAATTAAACAACCATGGAGACATCACATATATATATATATATATATATATATATATATATATATATATATATATATATATATATATATATATATATATATATATATATATATATATATATATATATATATATATATATATATATATATATATATATATATATATATATATATGTATATATATATATATATATGTCTATATGTATATAGTAAGGCACTGGAACTACAGCTCCCTATCCACATTCAGGCCCCACAGACCTTTCCATGATTTACCCCAGACGTTTCACATGCCCGGGTTCAGTCCATTGACAGTACGTCGCCCCCGGTATACCACATCGCTCCAGTTAACTCTATTCCTTGCACGCCTCTCACCCTTCTGTATGTTCAGGCCCCGATCGCTTTGAAATATTTCCTTACTCGTCTTTCCATCTCCATTTTGGTCTACCGGTTCTTCTTGTTCCCTCCACCTCTGACACATTATCCTCTTTGTCAACCTTTCCTCACTCATCCTCTCCATATGTTCAAACCGTTTCAGCCCACCCTCTTCAGCTCATTCATCCACACACCCACACATTCTTTGTTATTTTTGTGTTTTGCTGCTGGTCATAGAAATTATGTTCTTGTAAGGAGAACGTGTATAGTTCTTAGTAAACAAACACATCAGACGTGGCCTGAGAATAAGCTTTTGGAAGAGTTTTTTTTCTCAGCATGATTCATTCCCACTGAAGCTATTTTTTCCCTAAGTTTACCGTCTTCCTTTACACTTGCCATCCTTTGCCCGTTACGCCGTCAAGGAAATAGGGAAAATGTTGAAAAGTCACGTTTAATCTTCTCCTTCCGAATGAAACCTGTTATCTGTTATATTTGTACTGGAAAGTCTCAATTGCTGAGCGATCCACTCTTTATCAAGATTGAGGCTTCGAAATTACATAGTGCAGTTGCATGTTCTCTGTTTCATTTTTATCTGACATGTTCTACATCTGAGTATTTGTAGCCCATCTTGGGTTACTTCATTTACCCTTTGTGGAATGAATACTTTAGGTGTTTAGATATACATACATACATACATACACATATATATATATATATATATATATATATATATATATATATATATATATATATATATATATATATATATATATATATATATATATATATATATATATATATATATATATATATATATATATATATATATATATATATATATATATATATATATATATATATATATATATATATATGAACGCAAGTTATAGGGAAACTAGAGTATTTGCTTTAAGTACTTACGTTGTATATCCAGATATGATGTTTTTGGATATAGATAATACAGTATTGATCATTTCAGATACAGTAACTAACTTATATTTGTGGGACCCCGCCTCCTGTGTGTGTGTGCGTGTGTGTGTGTGTGTGTGTGTGTGTGTGTGTGTGTGTGTGTGCACAATGTAGTCTATGTATATGGAACTGATAAGCAAACACTGTTTAACTGTTCTTCGTGACAGTCAGAATTAAGATCAGATTGTGTCTGGCGCATCTCTCGTAACCACTGTGTTTTCTTGAAGTTTTAAAAAAAATGTCATAAGGTTTAATCCAAATTTCTTGGACGTCATAAACTCAGTTAGTCAATAGGTGTAGTTTGATGTCAAGTGTGTCACTGTTTTTTAAGTTTTTTCCTGAGTTTTCATCAATAAGAAAACAGTTGAATTCCAGTTACACGGAGTAATATGTCGAGGATCCAACTGTATAGAGTATAGCGATTAGATTCTAATAACATAGCGTGAAACGGTTGGAATCCATTCACTTGTAGTAACACCGTTGTATTCAGGTTACACGGAGAAAAACAAGAGGATGAAGGATTGGATTCCAATAACAAGGTGTAACAACCATTAAATTCCAAATACATCAAGTAAAACAGATGCCAGAGACTGTCGTCATCTGGAGATACAACGGTAGTAATTACAGACATATGAGTTCGTGTGGGACTCGCATGAATCACCAGAGGTTCCTGGTGCGCCTTGGCCTGTCCGACCCCAACTGGACTGAACTACTGTGGGTTGTGGAGTGACGTCAATCATGGTCGTGTAATTACTTCCTGTGGGTCTTTCATGATACACTAGAGGTTCCTGGGCTTCCCTTCGTCCCAGTTGGTGAGGTTCAATTACCATGTGTTGCGAGATGAGTTCATCCGGGGTCAGAGGGTCTCCATGTATACCACAGTGTCACTTAGATCCATGTGAACCCTTGTGTCTATATTTCCTGACTTTTGGAAACGTCCCAACACACAATCAAAGAACAAACAGTTGAAGAAATGCATTACATCCCGAACATGAAAAATGCAGTATATTTTACTGTAATTGATACATTTGTCGTAAAACTGTAGTTAAGACAGTCATCGAAAAAATCTCTCCCATAGCACCAGACTTTAGGAGTGGTACATAGCACAATAGCATGCTTCATACGACAAGTGGTTCATATTAGCTGTTGTATCATAATTTGTCTCTCATTTCAGAGTAAAGATTAGGTTTAAGTCACGAAAACACATCAGGCGTTGGCCATATTGGAATAACAGTCAGCGTTTTTGCCTATCAGACCATAAGCTTGTGAGCAAGTTAGTTAACAGAAAAAATCTGTACATGTTGGAGGTTGGAGGGTATTATGTGTTCTGTGAAAGTGCGCGTTCATATACACTGTATTTATGTGTGTGTGTATGTGTGTGTGTGTGTGTGTGTGTGTGTGTGTGTGTGTGTGTGTGTGTGTGTGTGTGTGTGTCTTTCATGATTCTCGTCGCTATTCCGTTCTGGCCGACTCAATGGAACATTTAAAGTTAACTTCACTCCTTAAGACTTCAGTTTTTAAGCCTGTCTCCGCCAGCTCTGCTTCCCAAGTGCTTGAATTCTCTCGTTTTTCTTGCTCGTGTCCACACAGGAACCACTCACCCACCTGGATTTATTCCAGACCAAATCTGCATATTTTTGTTGAAGGATTGGGAGAAAAAAATCACTTCAACTTACGCAACTTTAGTGGAATTAAGGACCATGAAGATACTCGTCTCAATCCTGCAGTATATTTTCTTCTCCACTTTCTCCTAACTCTCGTGTGTGATGGTCTTCATCCTGTCGTTTATCTTGTTATTCCTTAGGCATCTCTATTCTAATGTTACCAGTTGAATCTTTGACAAAGCCCTACTCACTGATTAGAAACTGTCTTAAAAGTCTTATTTCTCTCTCGTTCCTTTATGGAAGTGTTTTCCATCTTTATTATAGTGTAAAAGGTTCTCCTTCAAGTCTGTTTACGTCAGCCTCTGGTATACCTAGAGTCGTAATCCTTTAGTTCGGCCAGGGTATTACCAGGCTCCTGCACACATACGCACTAGTCACGGGAGTGAGTTTTGAAGCATCCACTTTATTTTTCCTAACGACGAAGGTTCCAGTCACAGACAGAAGGTTTGATCCAATCAAAGCCTTAGACAAAATATGAAAGGGTTTAAAAAATAGATAAGAAAGGACAGAAGAGGGAAATAATCCAAGAATTCTGGATTCATTGTAAAACAGTCTTGATAATAAAAGACATGTCTTAAATGTTTAGAAAGACATGAAAAGGCAAAGAGTACCAAGTTTAGCAGTAATGGGAAAGAGACATCACAATGGCACTGTCCCTGGTAAAAATCATGACGGATATGTACCTGATAATTAAATCGGTACATTTATACGTTTGCCTTACTATAATTTTAGGGGTTGTATTCTAACCCCGAAACTCTATACTTTCTTTTTGTAGATTTAATCACTCTGTTCTTCCAATGATATGATTATTTCCATGCTTTACTCTTCTCTATCATTCACCTCTATTTCCTCTACGAGGCAAATAATTTACGGGCTAATAATACAATTACCTTTAATGGCATGGGAAAGGTAACGTTTATTAAGCTATTTACAACGTATATGAGAATTAAATTTAATTACATCCCCTATTGAAATATTTACGTTGATCCCTTTGTAACATTATGAGGACTAAGGATTTATGAACGTCCCCAGTAACTCTGATAATTGACCCAGCGTTCTCTCAGCATATATATATAAGTATATATGTGTGTGTATATATATATATATATATATATATATTATGAACACCGATGATCAGACATCCGCTTGAGGACAAAGGACCAGCACCAGCGTTGCTTCCTTTAGCATCTTGTCTGTTGTTGCTATGTTTATAATGCGGGTCAAATGGCATACTGTCTTACAGTTTTGCTCTCTGTACGTTAGTATTGTCCGTGGGAGGTCAGGTTATTGTCTTAAAACTCATGTTATGAGGGGAAACCTCCGGATCTCTTACCTGATGAGGTCGATTATACAGTGCTTTCAGTAGATGTAGATGAGATGAGTACAAGATGGGAACTCATGATTCAGATGATGTGATTATGTAGGATGAATGAAGGCGGGTTAGAAAATCCATGTCATCAAGATATCTTGAAAGCCGGACCTTATTAAGCTGGTATGTGTAGGTCTTCACTTACCTGTCTTTCAAAACATTACTTCTGCCAGCTCCTCTGCCACTGAATGTCACTACTAACCTAGACTTGTCCATCTATACGCCATATAGAACATGCTACCACGGCCTGGATTATAGGTGTAAATGGCAGGCAGTGTACCAGCCGATCAGAATTTTACGAAACTATTCATTAAAATGCACAAAACTTTTTTATGCAAGTCATAAAACCTTTGAAATCTTGGATGAGGTTGAAGCGAATTCATGAATCTCTCGCTTGCAGTCATTTTAACTTTTCCAGATTGAAGTCCTTGAGGATATCCTTCCATCCTTGGCCGAGGAGGAGGATCTCCAGGTGGCGTCCCTGTACACAGAGTCCAGGATAGAGACCAGGTAGGAACCTGCAGGTGCCCTTGCACTGAGAATATACAAGGAGATTACTATCTATTTTCCCTTATTTTAAAAACTCTACCTGACTCTACTCAAGATGTACTTGCTAAATAAAGTATTTCAAGATTCAAACTTGAAATAAATACGTGATTCATCTACAAACACAGATGCCAACCAGTGAGTTATTCTTTTAAACTATGATAATCTATGATATGATTTCGTATGTATTCATCATGTATTTAATATGAATCTGATATTAATCATCGAAGCAAAGAGGAAACCATGAGAGAAGTCATATGAAAGATGTGTTATGATTAGTCATATGTTTTTTGAGCCAGATCATATAAATCATATAAATCCTCTGCAACACGGAACCTGGTTCTGTCTAGGACGAGGGTGTGAGTTGCCTTCACCAGTAGCAGTAAGAAAGCACAGACAGTGAGCAATGATCGTGGCGGATGAAAAGATACTGTATTATGTATATGGGAGCTTTTATGACAATCATTCCATTAAAAGAAAAGTTATATTCGAGATCAGGCTATAGATGGAAGAAGGAGCACCGGATACGAAGAAAAAAAAGGAAAATGTTAAAGAATGAGAGAGTGAGAAAGATTTGTGAAGACAAGAAGTAAGAGAATAGGATGATATGCAAGACCAGTATGAAGGAAACTCAATATCCTTGAGAGGTGACGCGCTTGGGTTCGCCATTCTGGCAGAGTAAGGTCTTCTTAAGGTGAGATGTGGTGAGTGATACTCTGAACGGAAGAGAATAATAAGATGAACCAGAAAATGAGAATCTCTGCGGTTCAACCTCGCGAAGGAAAGGAAAGGTAAAGAAGAAATTTCTGTGCGTTAAGTAGGTGCCTATCATGCAAGCAAGTGACAGTAAACACGATGAATATAGAAGATTCGAAAAAATATGATATAAAGAGATATCCAACTAGCAGCAAACAAACATATCTAGATTATCAAGTAGGAACACACCCAGGATATCCAGCAGTCAGCAAACAAACATATGTAGCTCATCCAACAGTCAGCAAACAAACATATCTAGCGCACCCAGAAGACAGCAAACAAGATTTGGGCAATACATTATAGCTCAAGCTTGTCAGGTTTATTGTGAGTGATAACGGCGAGAGTAGAAGCCATGAGTACTGACGAGCATCATGTACTCAAATGTTGTTATCAACGTCCACACAGAGATAGGATATTACCTCCCCAACCTGACCTAGTGCTTCTAGAGACACATCTTTGTTCCTTAATGACAGTAAGTCACCTCTAGGATCTGACAGATCACACTGACTCAATAAGCCGTTAAAGCCTGGCTTTTGGTTCCCCTTTCCCTTTCTATATAGCAGAACAGAGCATACCTGCCCAAAAGCAGTCCACACCCATCCAGAGACCCCTGGCGGGTTAACCTGAGCAGCCATGAATAAGGGACAGAGTAATCCAGGGTTACCCAGAGGAAGGTACAGCAGCCTTGAACGAGAGGACAGGAACAGATCTCTTGTCCAAACTTTTGTGTCTGACAGTAAGAATGTACAATCTGTGTGTTGTTATCGCTAACCGTCTTGTGATTCTATTATACCACAAGCATCAGTTACCATCTTAGGTGTTCATGTTACTCAGCAATACAACCCAAGCTTTGATCTTGTATTCCCCCACTTCAAGTGCATGTTATATTTCCATATATATCTGTATATATATATATATATATATATATATATATATATATATATATATATATATATATATATATATATATATATATATATATATATATATATATATATATATATCTGACAGGTGATGGCGTAAGCTAGTGGGTCGGGAACTTTCCAATAGGCTGCCTCATAAAATCCAATCTCCTGGAAGAATTTCCATCTGTGTTCACTTATTTTTCAAGAGCTGTTTGATTTCTTGTGCGTGCGTTTGTGTGTGTGTGTGTGTGTGTGTGTGTGTGTGTGAAGCAAAGATGATGCAAACGTGCTGTGGTGTAGGAGTTTTCAGTCAGTATCGGCGTTTCGTGTTGCACCATCGTTCATCTACGTAAACTTTATGGCAAAACGTAATGAAGGTGTTGCAAACAATTCAGGCAACATTTTGCAACATGAACCAATAATTTTATTCTTGTGTGCGGGAGGAGGCGTACCAGAGACGCCAGGATGACAAAGAATGTTGCCTATAAGCAAAGATTAATTACTAATTAACTCTTAAAAGTCCCGTCTATTGTGCATCTGTAATACAATCTATATCACACGATGACATACACTCTGGTGGACTCCATGTGACTGATCTGTTTATAAAGAGTTGTAATCGACATTTACTAACTATAGATTCCTAGGTTATAACTGTGAGGACTTGCGGTTAGGATGTATTCCCTCCTCTTGCATCTGGAGGAGGAGAGAGATATTGTTAGTCATTCAAAATGGCCCATAGAGGGAAGAGGAGGTTGAGGTATTGCATAGTGAATGCTACAAGAGGGACGAGCATTGCAAGAGTTAGTTACAGTATACTGTATAGGAATGTTGATGTTAGGACACAACGAACGGAGGCTATAAGGGGTGATATGACGCAAATGAGCACATATCAAAGCAGCGACGAAAGAATGGAAATTGCGTGAACAAACTTTTGATGAATGCACCTGAGGTGCCAACATCATTAGGGAAGAAAGTTTACTCTAGTAACAGTATCTTCGGTGTTCCCCTGAGCAACATACAGTTTAGACAACGCATTTACCAATATCTGATTGACCAGCGGACGACTGAGCAAAAGGGAGGCATCTCATTCATATTCACAGGAGATCGTCAAGATGGGAGACTGAATCTCTGAGAACATCATCGCAAGTGATGTGTGGTCTCTCACCTGGAACCTAATCCCTAATCCCAGCACAGATGGAACACGCTGATTGGCACAGATTTCAAAAGGTATGCCATTTCCCTCTTCACTGGTGCACCATTAAAATGGAATAGCATCATTCCATCTTCAAAGTAAATCCAGGATGATTGTGGACCCGCAGTAACCAGCAACAAGTGAAACGTATTGATGTCTTTCTGAGTAGCAACACGTCTTGCCTCAGGTGATGAGTCGTGCCCTCACTATGGCGTCGCTGTATCGGTTTATATGTGATCGATGCCCAGCATATTAAGGGTGATAAGCCTGGGTCTAGAGAGAGGGGCGTCTCCTGAAACTTTAAAGGGGCCACTGACACAAGGTTTGTTTCAGCGTGATGTCAACCTTCAGGGATAAGGGACAGCACTGCCACGGTACAGAGCAGGTGAGGGTCATAAACATAATCATAGCAGATGGCAAGTGTGTCGAGGATGAGGTGAATCATAAGGAGAGCAACGTAAGGTTTATGGTGCTACAAGTTAGGTGTACAGGAGGAGACGAAGTGTGGGATTCATTGGAGGGCAAGTTCTTCATTTGCTTTCACAGATGACTACCTACTCTCTCATCTGGAAACTAGAGTCAGGAGATAGAAAAACCTACTTGATGATATGAAAGAAAGAATTCAATCACGCCACCTGCCTCCCGCTACCCAAGATCATACCAACCCGCCGAAGTTGATAACAAAGATGAAGCTTGAGGTGGGATGAACATGCTATACAAGGAAATGCGGAACAGACGGAACACAAAGGACGGTAGTAAGTGTGGAAAATCCACACGAAGTGAGAGTGAATATAAACGTTGAACTGAATGCTCAAATGGTACCAACTTTGCTAACTATGACAGGCAAACCTTCAACATCTGTTGATTATAAGTCGTGCACATTCTTTCCACACACTCTCCCATCAGGAGCTATAGAAGAATGCAATAATGATGGTATCCCGAGGCTTCTCATGGTGGAGACTCAAGCAGACAAGAAAATTCCAGGTCAGATCGACTTGTCAGACATAACATGGTACTATGGGGAGTGAGAGATGAAGACCAGCTCGAGACAAAGGGTGAGAGCTGCATTCACCTATACAAAAGGCCAGATGGGTGTGGAATGTGATAGCAGTAGAATTTCTGCGTCTCCTAACAAAAGCAGGACGAGGCTCAACGATTTTCTTGATGGTACAGCTCTCTGCATGGTTTATCCCAGGCAAAAAACATAGAACGTTGTACCTGATATGGATGTTAGTGTGTAGACCACAGGGATGTATACAGTGATGAAGGCACAATTATTCGTGAACTCATACAGTAATGGTCGTAGTTATGCGATTTGTGAGTTGAATGTTACATTCACCAGCCGTACGTTAGTTTGTGATGTGATGTAATGTAACACAAAGATGCTTGGACTGTTATTGATCCTTGTGAGAACAAATAGAGAACGAAGCTGAGGCATGAACACGTTCTGGAAACATGGCATCTTGCCGCTCGCCCAGCCAATATCAGTTATTCAGACTCTTCGTTAGCTAAAATGTGGCAAGGAACGACAGATATCCTTGATAGCAGGTAGTCTTAGAGATGTATTAAGAGCAGCTAAGGATGTGGAGGCCACAGGGAAAAAAATTGGCTTAGCGGACGAGAGAGATTTTCCTTCGTGATATCTTTCAGATGAAGTAATGTAAGTGGAAGGATATTCAACATGGCTGAGATGTAGGCTATTGTAGAGATGATAGGCAGGTAAATAGGACTATCTAATCTTCAGTCGAGTTACGAGAAAGGTTCTAATTAGGAGAGAGTGGCGCACTGGCGGGATTCAAGAGCAGCGCCATATCTAAGACGACAGGGTTATGTGACGCGAATGAGGCCACTAGGTCAGGAACCGTTCCCTGGAGGCAGGATGGTCCCCTGTCATGATGGCATAAAAAGGCTGGAACTCACTCAGTAGAGCGAGAAGCCGAGCACTCTCAGACTACCGCCTTTCCAGAGGGAAAGAAAATGATGATGAAAATGAAAAGTAACAGTGACGAGAGGAAAGTGGGTCGAACTGGGGATCCAGGCTGATGTAAAGTACGTGTTTGATGTGGGATGAAGAGGTAACACAGACCAGGCTGGAGTGGGACGACCAAGATGTACCTGCTCGAATGATTAAACGAAGAAGTCTGTACAAAACCGCAAGAAAAATATATAATAGTAATGTATGGAACCTGAATTCACGACACGATTCCCGATGAATAGTACCAGTGTTACGGATGGAAATAGGAATATATTGAATGCGTTGCTTGTAAACTGAGCTACCGAAGAACATGGCGTGGGGAAGAAACTCACATAAAAAATTGATGTGTTGCGTCTTCCAGATAAAATCTGTGTAGCGTCAGAGCTGGGACAGAGGAGTGAAAGGGTCAGTAGACTGTTGATGCTACAAAAACAGAAATCATAATGAAATTGATAAGAAAATGTAACTTTGAAAAATACAAAACTTATGAATGAAATGAATATATTTTCAGTCAGAGAGTTGATACGATATGGCTGATTGGTAAGATCAACGACACATGTAAGTTTAAAGAAAATTGATGAAGAAAGTAAAAAGACAAATGAAAGTAGAGTTCGTTTCCCAAGGGGCGTGTCAGTGGAGGAGCCTCTGCTGCGAGCACAAAATTTTCGTTCACGAAAAAAGAAAGAAAAAAAAAAAAAAAAAAAAAAAAAATTCGGTGCTCGTTTGTTGAAGCTTACGGCCAGGATTAGGACGGTTCATAACTGGTCCTTATGGGAAGGGTTACCGCTGCCTTGGTGACCTGGTGGTGTAATCCCCGGCAAGTTATGTCCTCTTGCCTCACTGGGAGCGCATGAGACGGCTTGCCATAACCCCCTGCTGACCCTTGTGGCTCTATATGACCCTTGTAACCCCAGCTGACCACCGCGACCCAGGATGATCCATGTGGTCGACAAAATACCAAGACATATCAAGTGAGGAGAATAATCTCATTTTGACTCTTATTATCTAAGATGATCTTAGTTACTCTTCTTAACGACTGACATCAAATGACCCATAACCTAACAGCAGATTGGGCGTTAAACACACCCCTTGCGACCCAGCATGACCCCTGCTAGTCTCCTGACCTTTCCCTGGTTACCACCTCTACAGTCTCCGTGTTACATTAGACGTCCTATGTAACCCCTGGGTCTTCAAGGTTACCCCATGTAACTCCTATTGTTCCTATCTGCCTCGCTGATCCTTGTTAGCACGGGGAAGCTTGACCCATGGCAACTCAGGGACTTCAGAGGTGGTCTCAGCTGATCAGCGTGACCCCCAGGTAAAAACTGGGGCTTCAGTTTAGCGGTCAAGCGACTAATCAAGTTACAGATCCGCCGAACGATCAGTTGACTTGTTCTCTGACGTGAGAGCTGTTAGTATTCGTGTGAGGGAACTGAACAAGCCGTTTGTGCTATTGTCTCCTGTACACTGTCGACCTGTTTTCAATAAATCAGTCTCCCGTACTGCTGTGTCCACTCACCCGTGGGAAGCGCGCAACCCACACCCATTCTCTATCAGATAAAATGAACTAATGTGGCCTCCCTTCTGGATATCACTGCTAGCCATCCTTCTGACGCTGGTGTGTGTGTGTGTGTGTTTGTGTGTGTGTGTGTGTGTGTGTGTTTGATGACATCTTGTTGCATCTCACATGTTCATCAGTGAGACTCTGAAGTCATACCAGAGTTTGCTGGAGAGACATGTGTACCGTGGAATACACTGTAGCCACAATCTTTAAAGAGATTAATTTGAAAGTTAAGAAAGTTCACTGAGGAAAACCAAAGAAGCCTGAGAAGATGCAAGGTTATTCTAAAGTACTGATCTTCCCTGTTTAGCAGATGACGTTGGAGGAATGATTAGTCACAGACGAGGGAATTTCAGATTGTTAACAGTAAGAGCGACGGGGAAAAGTATTGGAAGTTGGTAGACGATAAGTGACCGACCATCATATAAGCTGATGACCGACAGAGAGGTAAGCCTTCAGGCCACCATGAGCACACGGGGAGGAAAAGAGATGTGTCCCGTCTATCAGAAAGACTCTTGTCCGCTGTCATTTCAGGCATATAAAGGTCCAGTGAAATGTCCCAGAGCATGAAGGTAAAAATTCACGGAGTCTGACTCTCTCTCTCTCTCTCTCTCTCTCTCTCTCTCTCTCTCTCTCTCTCTCTCTCTCTCTCTCTCTCTCTCTCTCTCTCTCCGGAAAACGAGAGACGAGTTTATATATTTGTTTAATACATCGCGTGCAGCAGCATTTCCTCTCTGTGAAAAGAATATGTTTTCATTTGGCGTCCCAGAGCACGAGATGGAGGAACATTTTGAAATTAAAGAAAGGAAATTTGCTGAGCACATTACTCCTGCAGCTTCATCCTTGCACAGTGTGGGGTTTCTGGCCCCAGTGGTCCACTTTATGAAACATGGATTTACTTAAGGTCCAAAGTGTATGATAAAGATTCTGGTAACACTGTAGCCCAGCAAGTTAAGTGTACAAGAAAGAATTAAGAAATCTTCAGTAATCCAGAGGTAAACCAAATTAATCGATAATAATCTGAACGAATTACGCTTTAAATATTGACTGGTGGCTACACTGCTATCCCAGAAAGACGACAACATACAATTATGAACAGACCGAATCTGTGCAAGTCATTACCACCATCTCTGGTGGTGTGTAGACGCTTAGAAGTGAACCATCCACCACCAGCCATGACCTGTATACCTTAACCCCGGCTACCTCAACCCTCTTTTTCCGGCTATCTGGCCTTTTCCCGGTTATCCGGCCTTTTTCCGGTTATCCGGCCTTTTCCCGGTAATCCGGCCTTTTCCGGTTATACGGCCTTTTCCCGGTTATCCGGCCTTTTCTAGCTATCCGGCCTTTTTTTCAGTGATTGACATCCGCCAGTCTTCCCTTACTCAATTAGTCAGGATTTCTATTCGGTGCATCATAAAATATTTTTCATCATTACTAAACTCTGAAAAGGCTTTCAGGAAGCATTTAATTGATGGTTATTACTAAATGTAATCCCAGTGTTATTAATAAAGGTGATATATCCCTCTCGACGATAACCTGGAAATATTGGAACACCGGATATTTCCAACTCTACCAGAAAATCATTCAGAAAAAATAGTGTCATTCTGATTATATAAATGCCTATAGAAGTAATTTCAATAATCATAATAACTATAAACAGGTATTTTCTAAAAAGATTACATGTAACAACACGAAGGCTGATGCTGATGGGTGATAGTAATATAAACAGGTGTTATACATTATCCAGGTTATGTGCGTGTTTGGACGTGTATGTATATACATATGTATGTGAGTGGGTTGGGCCATTCTTTCGTCTGTTTTCTTGCGCTACCTCGCTAACGCGGGAGACAGCGACAAAGCATAGTAATACTAATGATGATAAAAATAATAATCATGATGATAATAGTAATAATAATCATAATGATAATAACATTGATAATGATAATAATGATAATGATAGTAATAATAGTAATAATAATAATAATAATATTAATAATAATAGTCATGATGATAATAATAATAATAATAATAATAATAATAATAATGATAATGATAATGATAATAATAATAATAAGAAGAAGAAGTAGAAGAAGAAGAAGAAGAAGAAGAAGAAGAAGAAGAAGAAGAAGAAGAAGAAGAAGAAGAAGAAGAGGAAGAAGAAGAATGAAAATAATAATAATAACAATAATAACTGATAATCATAACAATAACTATAATAATTATCTTTATCATTGTTGTAAGAATGATGATAATGACAAGAAGTAGTATTAGTTGTAGTAACAGTAGTTGTATCATCAGTATTAGTTGCAGTAATAGTAGTTGTGGCCATAGTATCATGTTAGTAGTTTTAGCTGTTCTATTTTTTCTTATTTCTAAGCTATAAGGAAGCGACTCACACTGTTGCCCCTAACATTATACTCATTTTATGTTGTCTGTTTTATTCTATTCTTGCCTTCCATCAACGTATGTTTGTGATCGTCCAATTACCAACTGTAGAGAACTGAAATATTAATTTGCACCATTCGAAAAATAGTTCTCACTTCATCAATTTCTTTTCCAAACCCCCACCCCACACCCCCGCCCTCCCAGTATCAATTTGCATCAGCATTTTTGCCTCACTCCAGTTCTGAGCAGGAACAATGTTTAACAGCCTCTCACGTCTCGGGAATCTCTCTGGGAGCTTTCAGACAGCTTCGCTGGTGCAGCGTCTACAGCACTTGGCAAGAGGCTCGTCTCTCACTTGTGTCTCTTGGTTACATACATCCTCACCTCTTCCTCGGGCGAAGGCAGACCACTCGTCCCCTAAGCAGCCACTACTGAAGACACCCTCCCTCACCCAGGGGCTCCCACGTATATATACGTTCCTCGCCTCATATATATACTGGCTTAGGTTGCTGCAAATACATATATTTACATACGACAAGACAACGACAGTGTAAAACTCTCTCCCCATAACACATAATCGTGATCCCAGATAGTAAGCACAGATGTCCTCGCCACACTAGTGCAGCGAGTTAGCTTCACCAAGGCAGAGACCATCCCACCATACATGCCAACGTTGGTGCGCCAAGTGTGGTGATCACAATGTCTTGTGCGCAGCTTTACATCATGGGAGGATAATGTGAAAGAGATTATGCGTGAAAGAGAATATTTTACCAAAGGAATCCTAACAGAGTTTCTGCTTCTTATTATTTCAGTAAACTTATTTTTTCTAGCAATACCTCTGCGTTTGATAGTATATTGTTTTCTATATTCAATCATATACGTTTGCTGATCGGGGAGGGAGTTCCACACGTGTGTGTGTGTGTGTGTGTGTGTGTGTGTGTGTGTGTGTGTGTGTGTGTGTGTGTGTGTGTGTGTGAACTGTGCTTTAGCAGTTCCCTGGGCCAACCAGCCATACTGTCACCTACTGGATGTGACCCTTGGAGATCCCCTCCGCCAGTCACCTCGACACACACGAACGATCAGCCATTTTAGACAGATAAATAGATCCCTTCACGTTCCCCCACCCTCCCCCGCCCTCTCCCACCCTTCCCTAGCCTCTCACAGTAAAGTGAGCCAGTTGACCAGACCTCTGACATCTCCTTTCACATGGCTATCGTCGAGGCTAAAGGGTCGCTATTCTGGGTCCATTGGCCAGAGTGAACGACCTTGTGTCACCCTCTATTTTTCTTTTATCCAAGCAGCAATTACCCAATATAATAAAATTCTGGAGAAATGGTAGAGGAATCAGTGTATACGGATTTGGCTTTAGCAGAAGGGACCTTGAAATGAAATGTCCAGATGGCAGCCTTCGAGATTTAAAGAGCAGATTGGCTGTGGCGATAATGAAGTATACGAGTAGAAAACGGAGGCCTTGTTATCAAACTTTCTAGCTTTATGACGTACATATCACGCTATAACACAACTATATCCACGTATATTAAAAATCGTAAACTATAGAATCATGACCGGAGAAGTTAAGAAAACCTTTAAATGTATTTGATATCATTATAAGGCTTGAGTAAGGCATTCAGGCAAAGAAGGTACAAGCAATGGGAAAGGAAGCATCGCGTTGACAGCTTCAAGTCTGGGCGGCAGGGCGTCAGGTAGTGCCCGTCCTTCGGTTGGGAAGTGAGCATCATAATTCATGAGACAGACTCAGGACCAAGAATACGAGGGATCAATGTGTGGTGAGAAACAACAGAAACTTAAGAGTAGGTCAGAAGAAGGAAGAGACATCTATAACTGTGAGGCTATGGTGGTACAGGAGGAGTATAGGGGAGTAACACTGGGGAGAGAGGGCTTGGTGGGGTGGAGAAGGTATGGAGGAGGGGAGACAGACAGGATCATCGAATGGAGAAAGGTGAGTGATGAAAGAGTCGGGGAGTGTAATGGAATGGAGATGCTTGAGAAAGGGTTAAGGCGGCGACAACCGGGATGAAGAATGCATGGGGGGGAGAGGCGGGAAAGCCAGCGAGGCCAAGCATGCCGGGGCGGGAAGAGAGGACAGTCAGTGGGGCGGGAAGAGAGGACAGTCAGTGGGGCGGGAAGAGAGGACAGTCAGTGGGGCGGGAAGAGAGGACAGACAACGCGCGAGGAGGAAAACGCTAAGCCAGCGAAGTGTGAAGAGCTGGGAGAGGAAGAGCAGGAAGCTATCAGGCAGGGAACGTTCACGAGGGAAGAGTTGGAAGGTTCATGATGCAGAAAACGATACACACACACGCACACACACACACACACACACACACGCATATATATATATATATATATATATATATATATATTCTTTCTTTCAAACTATTCGCCATTTCCCGCATTAGCGAGGTAGCGTTAAGAACAGAGGACTGGGCCTTTGAGGGAATACCCTCACCTGGCCCAATTCTCTGTTCCTTCTTTTATATATATATATATATATATATATATATATATATATATATATATATATATATATATATATATATATATATATATATATATATATATATATATATATACATATATACATATACATACATATTTTCGCCTAAAAGTAAGTTCCAGTGGATCAGCATAATACTCCCACTGCTCACACTCCAGCAAAAGCCTCAGGTTTACACAGGTTTAAGAGATAGAAGTTTTGAATATGAAAACCCACTTCATTACCGTAGGCTGAGCCGTCTGAGCGTGCGTGTGAGGGAGAGCACTGCCTCTGCTGGGAGAGTAAGAACATGGCTCCTCACCACAAACATTGGATGTATCCGTGGGGATTCTCTGCTTCGATCACCATGATATTTATAAGGCTGGTTGCTGCTCGCCCAGAGATACACAATAACCTTCCGGGAATCCGCTCAGGTCCAGGACCAGTGACGATAAGCTGCCAGCCAACCTCATCACTCACTGCCCACCCCCGGCCCAGCAGTTACTGTCAGGGGTCAAGGAATGGTATTCCGAGAAGGAACAGGTGAAGACAAGGGATGGGGAAACAAATGGATATTCTTGCGGCTTTGACCACGATGGAAGAGAAGTTTTTCTTTTCCCCAAAAACCCAATTTCATCAGAGACTTACGAGCATCCGAGAGGACACTCAAGCGAAGGAGAGAGTATCTCAAGAGAAACCCAAGAGATGAAGGAAAACCTGATAAAGAACCTACTAGTGACAGCATTCAAACCCTCTCTCCGAAGCCTTCCTACGTGGAAGGAGGGACATCCAGAGCCACACAAGGAAGATCAGTCAGATCTATACAGACACATCCTCCGATATAAACATATGTCAGATGCCAAAGACCTCGTTTGCCAGTCTGACCTAACGAGCAATACCATAGGAAAGGTAAGGTAAATGTAACTTTTCTGCATCGTGGGTTCCAACAAACAGTCCCGGTCATGAAAGAACTACCAGTTTCTTGATGCATCATAAGACGTTCCTCAATGATGGAAGCTTATATGGTCTTGATGGACGTACAGATGTTGTATGTTATGTGATGGATAACTAAGCAGATATTTTCAGTTTTGTCCAGACGTGAAGGATGACGTTTCACAGCAAACATACCACACGGCTGTGTTGAGGTCGCTTCATGTGACTAACCGTCTTATTCCTATTAAGAAACTTTCATTATAGATTAAACTTACCGATGAAAGGCTATCGTCAAACTTTAATAAATTCTTATGTCTAAACGCTGAATGAATTTCACAAACTCCTCATCCTGGACCTAAAGCAATAAGGATTAGAGTTTTCATGAGAAGATGTGGAGTTGTATTGCCCGTAAAGCGAACAGACTGACACTATACAAGATCTTCAACAGTTCCAATCGCTATTAAGATGACGAGGCTAAAGTTTTTGGGGATAAAGAACTCAGTAATATACTCCACATGAGGCTAGAAAGACATTAAAGTCAAATCCCACAGCCAAACGGTCCTTCAGAGCCAGCAGATCTTACTGTTGCCTTTGTTTTAGTCTCGGAAAAAATAAAAAGCTCTAAACTCTGTTTTAGTTGAACGAGTCTTCACAATTTTTTCAGAAAGCCATGAAAAAAGTGGAAGGAAAAATATATAAATGCTCATCTGCTGAGCGTTCTCCATACTTTCCTCCTACATCTGTCTGAGAAAATCTAAACACAGTTTTCAAAACAAGAACTTTTAATGCTAGATCCTTTCTAGAGAATGATAACTGTGTAACAGACTCCGAGGAGTCTTTTATGAAGAATGGCACATCTGCATTAATCTGCTGCACCAAAGCTGTCTGACCCCTTAGGGGCCGCTAGAGTTAAGATTGCCTTAGAACAAGTTAATCTTAAAAATCATTTTCCTGGAATTTTTATCGGAGCAAAAAGATCATTTCTTGTGCAACCATTACAGTCTGAGATCACGGCATTCCCTTCACAGCAAGTTGGTAGAACGGGACTCACCTTCGTGGCAAAAACACTTACTATAGGGTTCACCTCTGACAATGGGATCCACTGTGAAGTGGAGGGTTCAAGTACCACTGCGAACGACGTAATCCTTGATCCTAAGACGGTGTCTACCCAAACACTCCAAACTCCATAAAGGAAAATGTCTTAAACATTATGCGAGGCTGCTCTAATGTGATCTGTTGGATCTAGAATACCAGATAAAGGGCACATACCTGTGTTGATGAGGTACTATGCTGCTGTGCCCATAAACTGTACTCCTCGGCCTAACTTGAGATCCTTCAGTAAAATGAAAAGTCAAGAGATCATCAGTTATATCCTGTCCCAATGCCAGCAACTCAGACCTTCTGTCCGTCAGTCATTTTGTTTTTGCATGACTCTCCGGAGAAAGATATCCCAGCCGCACTCTGACGCCTCGGCCCAGTCAAATGATCCAACACGACTTTCCAAGCGATGGATTGCTGCAGTTTTTTTTATTGTGTAGACCAACATTCTGGAGTCTCACAGAGGTCTTGTGGCAGAAACCCTAAGATGTTTCTTTCTTTTACTGGAAAGAATCTGTTCATCAGTAATTCCACTCGTTTGTCTTTTGTCCGCACTAAATCAGTTTCCACTCCTGAAAGTAGAGTTTTATAGATAGTTATTTTTTATGAAAACGAGATCCACGTACAATCTGACACCAGGTCAAGTGAATATCTGACCTGAGACTATCCATGATTTTCCCTTCATTTGAGATGAAATCTGCTTCTTGCAAAACTTATACCTTTATTAGTTTGCCTGACCAATTCTTCTTTTGGTTTTAGAGGTTCCTCGGTATTGAACAGCACGACCACTCCACTCATGTTAGTCTCGTTGAAAAGTGTTGATATTAGTGACGGCAAAAATCTGTGATGCTATGTTTAGTCCAATATGCATTGCTCTGAATTTCCAGTTCCTTCACCTGCAATGGAAACTTCGAACTTCTCCAGTCCTGGATTGAATCAGAATATGTCAATATGCGATCTTCTGATCCAAACTTATGATCCACAAAACTTTGTGAGGAATATTGTGGACGCTTTCCCCTGTGGTCAGGTTGTTCTATATTCGTTTTATAAAAGTGAAAAGTTTACATTCAATCTTCTCTTTCCTGGACTTTTCTTCAATGAAAGATAAAAGCGACTCCTCTGGGGATTCTGCCACATGTCTTTTCGTCAAAGAGAATCCATAACAATTAATTAGAAATGATGGTGAGAGACATGTCTGTTTGCCCAGAAGGATTAGGATTAAGGAAAGATAGGATTAGATACACAAAACGTGATAACGTTTAGAAGAACGAATTAAATAGAGAGGTAAAGCTCTATAAGAGTGAAGATACTGAGATCATGTGAGGAATGGTGAGGAAGATGGTGAAGAGTGGATGTGAAACTATCGTAGATTGTGCGTCTGGAAAATGTGTATGGCTACATGGGGAAGTGGGCAAGTGCCTGGTGACTGGACGATGGCAATAATTGTTCCACTATGAGAAGAATAGGGAAGCTGAGGGTTAGGAGTGACATATGTCTCCTTAGCATATGCAGTAAGATGGGTGATAAGATAGTCACTGATCTTGTTAGAATAATAAGTGAACCTCTTGTTGGTGAAGAGCAAGGTTGGTTTAGGAAGGGAAGAGGATGCGTAGAACAGATATATAAACAAGAAGTAAAGTTTAAGAGAATCCCATGGAAATGAGAATGGAATGCTAATGACAGATATAATGATATACAAAAAAGAAATAAAAAACTTGGTTTAAGACATACACCGACGGACGTCTGGTTGGTTTGCCCAAGCGTTCATTTATAATTGTTGGAAAGAACAAAGAAAAATAGGAAATTGACCTGCCCGCGGCTGTACCCTACACTGTGAAGAGATATCTGTTATCCTTTGAACGGAACAACACCATAATGATAAGTGTGTGGGAGACTTCCTTCCCTTACCTCAAAAAACCTTAAAAACCTGAATCTAACAATTACGGTCCACATTTTCAATTGATATTAATTACATATTTCTTCTGTATCAGAGAGCTTTCTCATCTATACATTGGATAAAACTAAGACGCAGATAAAAAGTAGGAATATGATTAACTGATGGTAATCATCAGTGGAAATTCTGCCTCAGCAGCGTCATGCATGTTGTGATAAGGTAATGTATTAATCACATAATTTGGAGCAACAGTAAGATATAAAGGCTGAGTGACGTAGGGTCAGGATATTCTGTGATCAGTAACAACGTGTAGGAAGGTGACATATGCTTCACTTATATGGCAATGTTACGGGAGACGACCAACACGGAAGACGAGGAGGCTGGCTCACGTCGTTATACGTAAAGACAAATAAGCCACAAGTGACCTCCTTAGTATCAAGTACCACAGGGAGGTTCTTTCTCTTTATCTAAACAAGAAGCTAAAGAACAAGCTTTTCAGATAAAAAACAAACGATCCAAAATTCTGTTAAATAAACACAAAAGTAATGTCGTATGCATACGCTGGCACTTGTTGGTACACAGTGGTTTGCATACATGCATACTATACTGTGTTTATTCTGCAAAATCGTGTTTCCATCACTGCTGCCCTAAAGCCTACGCCACCAGCTTGCTGTTATATCCATCCTTGCCACTCTTTACCTCAGGCCAGACACACGAATATTTATCTCGAGTCACACCTCACATCTCTCCTCCCATGGTCCTCCTCTATCACTCCCTACCACACCACCACCGTCACCTGCCGACGTCCGTGCGCCACAAACAACACTTCCACCACAATACATGACCCGCCGCCATCGCCAACCGTTGACACACCATTGACACCACAACCCTTTATCTTCGCCACACGAGCGCACTATCACCACTCATCTCTCACACACCCCAGTACAACCATCAACCATTGCTTACACCTCAACACCATCACCTGTCATCCTTCCTCAACTCACGCTATTCTATTACTTGCACCACCATCCACCCATACTCTCCCATGACTATCCTCTGCCACTGCTACACCGCATCACCAACATCCTACACATACGGCCAAGCATTACTATCCTTCACATCCGTCCCTCCCTCACTATCGTGCACCATCCTTGCCTCTCCTTTCTGAGTTTGAAACTCCTCCCTGCCACTATCTACACGAGCACTAAACAAGAGAAACCTCACTATACCTACCTCCCGCCACTCTACACCAGTCAACACACAACTACAGTCGCTCTCCTCATCACCATCACCATTGTCTTCGTCTAGCACTACTCCCCGTCCATACCCAGCCATCACCTCTCTACACCTAATACTTCTTCACTGTCCACGATCCCCACCCAGTCGTTACTGTCACCCCACGTCCTCTGCCCACGCTCGACCACGCACATCACTCACGACCCACGCTACACCAGTCGTATCACCTTCCACGCACGCCAACGCCAGCACTACTACCTCTCTCTCTCTCTCTCTCTCTCTCTCTCTCTCTCTCTCTCTCTCTCTCTCTCTCTCTCTCTCTCTCTCTCTCTCTCTCTCTCTCTCTCTCTCTCCCTCTCTCTCTCTCTCTCTCTCTCTCTCTCTCTCTCTCTCTCTCTCTCTCTCTCTCTCTCTCTCTCTCTCTCTCTCTCTCTCTCTCTCTCTCTCTCTACGTGGGGGAAGTTAGACATGAGAGACGACAGGCCAGCCAGCCAGACTCTCCCAGGTAGAAGCAGTCATGGGCATCACTCTCGACCCCGCTCTGATTCTGTGCGTCTCCTCGTTTACCTTTAATTACTCCCAGTTAGGACTGTGAAAACGACGTGTTTTAGTGTCTGGTTCACTCCACGTAATGAGAACTCAACCGTTTCCTCCTGTCAGCGTCGATCTTAATGGGGGAAAAAAGCTTTTGGACCTTTAGAACAGAAGAGTATTTGCCCAGTAGTGATTAATGGTGGCCGTAATGAGCCAAGATGTCAGTCTGATAGTAGAATTATAGTTAAAGACAAAGGGAAGCATTAAGAAGATATAAACATAGTGTTACACTTGCCCCCTCATTCCTAGAACATCACATTTGTTCAAGACGTGTTATGTGGACAAAATCTTTTTCTGCTAATTACTTAACTATCGATTATCATACTGTGTTCATGAAGAACTTGTTTTTATAGTTGATAACAACATTCAACTTTAAGAATAGCGGGATATATATGGCAATCATATTCAAAGTGTTTCTAACCACTTGGCACCGTCACTGAATCAAAAAAGATCTCAGAAAATTTGTTTATTTTCAGAATCATCAAGATATATAGCGTTGTTATAAACGGTTTTTTAATATAATGTTTCTATCTTTGTACCATGAAGTTATGACCCTGTGAGAATGTGTCGATGACGTCATTTTCACACACACACACACACACACACACACACACACACACACACACACACACACACACACACACACACACACACACACACACACAAACACACACACACACACACACACACACACACACACACACACACACACACACACACACACACACACACACAAAGTGGTGCGGAGGATAGCGCCGAGACCCAGTAATCTCATGGGCCAGGTTTGAGTCTTGTTCAAATGCACCTGGCTTACAGGCCAGTCAGTGCAGCTAATGAACCTCTCCTCTGATGGTGGACATATGTATGGATACCCAACGTAACCTTGGGTTTCACAAGCATTTAGAAATAGATCCTGTGTAGCAGCAGGACTCTATTTTGATTACGTTTATTTGTATAGTGTAGATAAATAGACAGATACGTACTTACACACAAACAACAGCGGAACTATTATGCAAAGAACATTGATAGGGTTCACAGTATGGCACAACAGTTGTAGCTGACTCTTAGCGTATGCCCAGCTCAGACGTACCCAGAACACCTAGGTCTGTGGGGGCAGTAAGGTAGATCTAGCTGTATGGGGCAGTAGAACGCAAGGCAAAACTCAGAGGGACCCATGTATACGTAGCTTCTACTGGGGCATTCAAGTAGATGTAGCTGTAGGAGGCAGAAGGGTTGGTAAGCCTAGCTTAAGAAACTCTGGGAGACCTAGCTCTGAGGAATCAGTAAGGTGAATCAGCTGTTGAGAGCATAAGGGAGGAGAGCTCATATTATAGGCACCCTTGGAGACCTAGCTATGTGGGGCAGTAAAGTGGCATAAAGAGTCAAACAAGCAACGTACTGTCCAGACCTACAGCAAGGGAAGAAACGTTCTACGTGAATCGGTGAGGAACGTTCCTGCTGTGTTGGTGATCCCCGGTTCAGATGAATGACCACAGAGCAAGACTCATTAAGAGTCTGTTGGCCAAGTGTCCCCCGGGGTGGAAGCGTGGCCCAAGGGGAGATGGAAGGTGACGCTAACTACCAGGCTAGACGATATACTGGGGTTACCACTAACCTGCAAGACTTAGTGTGGGCGAACAAATATTTACCTCGCGTTCTCCAGTGAATAAGGTAAAAATCTAGCTGAGGTAGAGAGGTAGATAAATGAATTGATATATAAATAGAGAGAGAGAGAGAGAGAGAGAGAGAGAGAGAGAGAGAGAGAGAGAGAGAGAGAGAGAGAGAGAGAGAGAGAGAATTGAAGCCAAAATTCTATAATTCACTCCCCTCAATCATGAATCATGAAGTTTTACTACCATTTACTAAATAATTAAGGTTATAGAATTCCATATGGATCATATACCTCCCTCTGACAATATCAGGGATAGATCGAAAGAAGAATGCATTACAGACTGACAGCTCCTAATTAGCCCAAACGTCTCACGCAAAAAACATCAATTGCAAAATACCAAGTCTCGGATACGTGGATAAAGAACAAATAAAATTTACCCTAATCTGATGCAGCCAGGTGGAGTGTGTGTGTGTGTGTGTGTGTGTGTGTGTGTGTGTGTGAGGGGGAGGGCAGGAATCATGAAGGAGGGAGAGCAGTGTTGTGGTCGAGAGGTGGTTGTGGTGCTAAGGAAGGACCAATAATCATAGATCTTGTTTACTGACGGTGACGCACACACAGCACCACCGGACGTCCATAGTGAGGCTCTCTGTGTATCTATAACTGAGGCTTAATCACGTGATTGCTGACCTGACATGGTGGCCTGGTTTGCCTTGGAGTCAGCCGAGAGACGATAACCAACATACACTGCTGTGAGGAGGATTACGTGTCCCTGACACTGACCTGGCTGTCATGTGTGGAGACAGTTCCACTGTCGTACTAATCAACTAACCAACATTCCCCAAGACACAATCTCACGGTAGAAGTAGAAACTCCATAACACTTAATAATTATGCGTCTGTCAACTTCGATTAGATAATCAGTGTTCCATACGCATGATATATTACAAATTCATATTCACACGTGCATCAAACGAATACGTATTTTGAAGTGTGTATCAACAAATGGATAAATCATAATGTAATGTGTCTTGTAAATTATTGAATATAATCACAAGTCATGGGGAAGTAGATTTTTTTTGGAAAGGAATTTAAATACAAGTTATTGCTATGGCACTCTGGGAAAAGCTTATGTGGTCTAGGTTTACTCAGGTGTGAGCTCTGTTAGTGTTACTCTGGTGAGAGGGAAATGCTTGCCTGGTACGAGAGTCGCACGAGCTCGGGAATACTCAGGTATCACATGACATTTTTATGATAAATGGGATCATGACACCTGGGACCAGGTACTGGGAACGTGCTATCTTTGCTATATTTAATAAGAAATATCATGATAAGATTACTATCTCTTCACAGTCGTACGTGCAACAGTACGCTGCGAAGTTTGCTAAAGTTTACTTTCATGTACTTGTGATGAGAGGGGAGAGGACAATGAACGTAAGTATTAGCTATGAAATTCCATGAATTTTAGATATGTCAAAAAGGCTCCTCATTCATATGGGAGCATAAGGAAGAAACATTTACCATTATCTTCTAATGAGTCTCGGAGACTCAAGGATAGGTGGCTCTCGAGATCTGACATTGGATGTATCTTCCTTGATGATGTTGCTAATATTCTATGTAGTTCTGGACGGGGATGGTACACACCTTGATTATCTGCCACGTAAAAC
Organism: Panulirus ornatus; assembly: GCF_036320965.1. Taxonomy (NCBI): domain Eukaryota; kingdom Metazoa; phylum Arthropoda; class Malacostraca; order Decapoda; family Palinuridae; genus Panulirus; species Panulirus ornatus. The sequence continues at coordinate 75,607,312 of NC_092226.1, read as the reverse complement.
TGGTTGGTCGGAAGTGTTGCTTCTCCAGTGAAAACAGATATTTGGCAAAATCAAACGACTTCTTTTTCATGATGTTCTAAAAAGGCCGACAATCAGAAGACAAGGCATACCACAGTGGTTTACACTCTCAAAAACCGTTTAGTGAACGACCAGCCCATACATCACCCTGTGGTTCTGTAAGATAGGATAGATGGCCATATATACAATGATGTGTTTGTGTAGTGGTTTGAGGAACACAGGGGGAACTCCACCTCCCGTTCATGTGAGTTCCAGCCTCCGTCTGGGCTTGTAAGAGCGATCCTCCTCCCCTCCTCCTGACCACATGCCCCACACATCCCTGAAGTGGCAGTATTAACTTCTCTCGTGTCTCCAGAAGTTACATGGGACGTCCAAACTTTAATTCACAAAAATTCACACATAATATGTCTTGCTGAGAGGTGAAAGATTTTCAGCACGAGAAAGTTACCTCCTCAGGACGAAAAGATGACTCTTTTTAGCGTGGGAAGATGAACTTCCCAGCACGGGAACGTGTCCTTTTCAGCACGAGACGATGTCCTTTTCAGCGACACGTCGGGACATACAGACGAAACTGACAAGTAATGGTCAGTGGACTGGTCACTGACATTGTAAATATCTTAGTAATTTCTTTTAGAGGTTGACCAATAACACTCAGCATGTGGTTGCGTAACACTCAGCATGGGGTTGCGTATATACGTAGATTTTCAAACATGTGACATAAATCCATCAAATAGAAAGTAAAAATGAGTTATGTAAAATTAATGAAAAGGCATATATACAAATATATATATATATATATATATATATATATATATATATATATATATATATATATATATATATATATATATATATATATATATATATATATATATATATATATATATATATATATATATATATATATATATATATATATATATATATATATATATGTCCATGATGAAGAATAGAGAACATTCGTTCATCAGTCACAAAAGTGAAATAAACTGCAAGGTAAGGTAACCGCTTGATGTTTGCTGTGTGCATCTAATCGTTCGGTGTCAGCTGTACTGTGTTGTCCTGTACTGTCTGCTGTACCTCCAGCATCCCACCACAGCTGATCTCTCCACCCGACTGGCTGCTTGGCCTTCCTCACTTCCCTGGCTTTTCCCAGCCATAGATTGTTTGTCTCGCCTTCCCGAGGTTCGTAGTCCTCCCCTCCCACGACTTTCCCACCCAGTTGGCTTAGTTCTCTCCCCTCACACAGCTGTTTTCATCCCAGAGGCCTCCTTCTCTCCCCTTCTTAATCTCTTGTACTTCACTGGTCTTCTTCTTCTCCCCTCCTCCAACTCTCTCCATCCAGCTAATCTTATTTTTCACTTCCCTAACTTTCTCCACCCCACTGCCCTCCCCTCTTCTCCCCTCCAAAATTTGTCCAGCCCATTGGTCTCCCTATTTCTCCCCTCTTCCAACTTTCTTCACTGTGATGCACTCCCTCTCATCCTTCCTACATTTTTTCCACCCCATCAGCCTCCCCTGTCACCAGTCATCTCTCTCTCTCTCTCTCTCTCTCTCTCTCTCTCTCTCTCTCTCTCTCTCTCTCTCTCTCTCTCTCTCTCTCTCTCTCTCTCTCTCTCTCCCAGTACGGCCCTCGTGGTCTCGACGCAAGTATCGCGAACACCACAGCTTCGCCAGCTGCCCATCACTGTCTACAGGGCCATTCATGACGTGCGAACGCAGGAGTGTTTCACATGATGCTTCGTAATGCTGTTCCATTTTTTGGCTTCATTCTAACGCAGTTCTCAGCATCCAGCTAATCTCGCTAAAAAGTCAAAATAACCTACGTATCGTTTTCATCTATCCACATTAGTGAAATTGTTATACTATTTTTTGAAATGATGGTTTTGAAATAGAATCTGTAAGATCATTACAACACATGTCCGTGCGACCACTGAGTTTCGTTCCACAACACGACTCCTGTCTCTCGGTGCCCCAGTATCTCATTTCACGGTCCAGTCATCAAGATGAACCTTAGCCTACAAAGGTTTCTGCTTATTCTGAGGGATTTTTAATGAGTCTGTTGTGTAACTTTTCGTCAAGGTTTGAGCCTTGAGGATAATGGGGAGTCCAGAAGTCCGTGTAGTGTTATAATACACTCCAACGTAGGGATGAAGACCCTTCCTTGGGGTTTACCAGAGAGAGAGAGAGAGAGAGAGAGAGAGAGAGAGAGAGAGAGAGAGAGACTATTATTGCTTAAAAGACAACTCCGTCGTGCATATTGCACACACACACACACACACACACACACACACACACACACACACACACACACACACACACACAATTATTAATCAAATAGATATCATAGTATTCATATGAACTCTCCATAAGTAATTGAACCTGCATCAGATCTCATAATTAATGACCACATTTCATCTTTGATTTACCTGGGATCTCCAGCGTACAAATGGCATGATCAGTTAAGCTCAGATGATCCGCACTTGGTGATCTTAGTGCTTCTTAGTGATTACAACATAAGAGAATTACACTCGGTGTATAAGTGTCCACGTATGAGGAATATGTAGAAACCATACTGAGTGAACCTACATATGATTTCTACGTTGTGGGCAGTTGTGTTACAGCCAGGCATGGTGTGCACACATGGTGTATATGTGAACACATGGCATGACGAGGGTTGTTATGTAGACCACGAATGCGTGATGTGCTTCAACACGTATGAAACGCCTGTGCACACACTGTACGATGAACGCAGACGTAGTAAGCCAAACGTGGTGCACCATACGCATTACAAAAACGACTTGGTGAGCACATTCATGGGTAACCATACTTGGTGTCCTGATGTACACATGACCTGGTGAGCGCAGCCATAATGACCCGGACCTGGTGTATATTGGTGAACGAGGCAGGAGAGAAGTCCTGGTGAAAGAGAGGGTGTTGGGCCCATTGGGAGTGAGGGTAAAGAGTGTGAGAGCAAGAGAGGAATGAGACGAGCTGTTTATGATGGGCGGAGGGAACCAGACCGGAAAGATTATTAAATGTCTGAGGAACATCTTCGAGACGTGAGGGGCTGCTGAAGATGGCTGTTGCTCGGATGTGACAGGAAGAGGAAATACGGAGGCTTAGATGATCTTTGCCGATGATGAAGGTGACTCAAGACGTACACGAGCGCCGTTCGTCCAGTGTTGTCCTGCAAGTATGTCCGTCTCCATCGAATGGTAACGCCATGAAGAAGGTAAACTGGACAATGACACATGAATAAACATAGAGGAGTGATGAAAGCCCACCATAGGAGCAGTGATGTGCAAGAATCTTTTTAAGCCTTTGAACCAAACGAATCCTGTTATGATGCATTCATGGCCCGGGATCGAGTGCACAAGTTCAAATCCTAGGTTGCGGCAGCATTATTCAAAGTCAATCCAGATGTTCATCCTCCCACAAGGGTTGGTCGATAGAATGGATAACTGGCTTAGGCTAGGGTACATATCTATATCTATTGATAGATATACATATATGGGGATGATTAGATGGTTTGAGTTGGGGCAGTCAATCGCCCATACTGTCTCAGCTAACATTGAAAAAGAAAGTCATCGACACAGAAAATGAAATAGCTGGAAACAAGTGATAGTGCCAAAAGAAGATTTTGAAATAATCGTTAGCTGTTGGTTGGTACAATTTACATCAGGACTTGACTGTTCGACTTGCCTTGGTTCATTAGAAAACATAGCTTTCGTGTCGGTCCAACATGAAACGTGTACTTTAGTTTTAGAAGAATAGATTTTGAGAATCAAATTCTCTACGACGGGAGTCACTGCCTCTGTGTATGAAAGGAAATGGTATTCATTTCTGAAAAAGCCCACCGGGCATATGCGAGAGGCACTGAGTGTGGGCTATCCCGCGTGACCTCACACTTAGCAAGGCTTATAGTGTGCAACATAAGCAGCAGGGAACTCGCACACTCATCATAAACCACCATTTGGACTGCTGTACAGAACGCCCATACTGAGTGAACGATCAGTAGAGAATACGTACAAGAAGCCTGGGATACAGTGTTATAGTGTGGACCACTAACACATGAAACCCACACTAAGCAAAGGTCATAGTGAGGACCATCAGTACGCATAACCCACCCTGATCGTGAGTTACAGTGTGGACCACATCACAGATCACCAACAATATTACTAACCAGCCACCAACACACTATCTGGTCCAGGTCTCCCTCCTTCCAATAAGAGAATACTTCTTGATATATTTCATGACACTTCGATGTTATTACATTCTGCTGGCAAGGAAGGCGACACTGACCTTTTTTAGAGTAGGACCTGCAACTCAGGTCATTAATGAGAACACTCGAGGCCGACAAACATAGCCAGGTCAAAGAAGTCGTTATCGCTAATCACAAACAAGCCATTTCAGCGTTTGTGGACCATGTGTACGTAGCTACACGTCAGAGTAATTAATATGTAGCTCATTTTTGTGTCCTGACTTGATTACAGGTTTTATCTACTGTCTTAATCTATCTTTCGTGGGTTCCACCTTGTTGACGCAGTAGTATGTGAGTCCTTGGCTTTACTTCCAACACCAGATATGGCCCTACCACCACTGCTGACCTGGTGATGGTCCTACCACCACTGCTGACCTGGTGATGGTCCTACCACCACTGCTGACCTGGTGATGGTCCTACCACCACTGCTGACCTGGTGATGATTCTACCACTTACTTCTGACCTGGTGACCCGCTACCTACTTTTGACGTGGTTGTTCCACGACTCGTACCGACCTTGTACTTCTATGGCTCCTTATGACCTGGTGGTCATCTAACTTCGACATGATAGCCCACCAACAGCTAGACTGGGAGAGACAAATCAAAGAGAGAGAGAGAGAGAGAGAGAGAGAGAGAGAGAGAGAGAGAGAGAGAGAGAGAGAGAGAGATGCTTTCTATGGCCGTTTAGGGAGGTAGAGAAAATGACAGCGTAAAAAAAAGGGACAGAAACAAAAAGAATGCAAATGGAAGCTTTACGGTAATTACTTAGTGGAATGAGAACTGACAGTTAAATGGGAGGATGGTAACAAGATTAAGAAAGTAACAAACGATTTCATACCCGGCAAACAGGAATGGTCTGTAGAGCGAGGCAGGAGGTAGAGTGGGAGGGTTATATATATGTACTCTTTGGACCATAGTTATCAAGGATCAGTGTGTATATAGACTGTTTTATGATGTGTGTGTGTGTGTGTGTGTGTGTGTGTGTGTGTGTGTGTGTGTGTGTGTGTGTGTGTGTGTGTGTGTGTGTGTGTGTGTGTGTGTGTGTGTGTGTGTGTGTGTGTGTAGATATCTAGCTAACAACAAGAAGATGAGAAATTTCCTGCAATATGATTCCGCCCAGCCAATGTTCTCCTGTGGCCAGTTATGAAGCAACATCTGTGAGGAAAACATAAATATTTTCATAGTCGAATTGGTAAACATTGCTGTTGTTCTCAGGAGAGTTGGCACTGAAAATGGTCACTGTCAGAAAGGGACTTGCCTCTAGTGGGATATATATATATATATATATATATATATATATATATATATATATATATATATATATATATATATATATATATATATATATATATATATATATATATATATATATATATATATATATATATATATATATATATATATATATATATATATATATATATATATATATATATATATATTTATATATATATATATATATATATATATATATATATATATATATATATATATATATATATATATATATATATATATGTCTCTTTTTTTATGGTTCTTGTATAACATGAATGGTATTGACATTCCAATAGATATTGAACAATGCTATATACCTTATACATTAAAAAATAACAAATTCTTTTTTGAGAGTAACAGATGTATCTGATATTTTATTAATCGTACAACACCAGCACCTCGCTGCGTCGAGACTGTGCTCCTGACAGAGGCAGGGTAAGTTGGACTTTCCTGGGCCAGAACGTCCTCAGCGATGCTGTCGAACCCTGGCAGGAAGACCTTGATGTTCTATTCACCCGGAGTGTGAAGAAATAATCTCATATTTTCTGAATCATTCTGTACCCTGTATGTATGTATGTATGTATGTATGTATGTATGTATGTATGTATGTATCACAGTGGAATATTATATTCTTCCTCGTGAAAGCATGAGAATTGGTAAAAGACTTTTCTATTTGTGTACCCATTTCTATATTAGATATGTTAGGATGGCCGGTGCTGTTTTAGAAACCATTTTAAACACGTTCCTGATTTATGGGACGCGTGTTGGTGTGGGTTCCATCAGGAAACATGCCGGTGAGGGTTATGGCTCATGACTTGTTTGTGTGAGCCCCAACGGGAGACAGAAAGCTCAAAATGAAGTTGCCTTCGTTGAAATAGGATGTATGAAGGGTAGTTAAGTGGTCAAGCACTCGACCACAGAATGCCTACGATTCTTTGAGATGTCGCAAAGACTGCAGAACATAAGCAAGTTGTGAGATCAGAGTGAATACAACCTTATCATTTCAACTTCTGTATTGCTAATAACATTCTGTTGCCTAAACATACGTTCTCTAATACATATCTTTCAGAATTTTAAACGTTCGAATTGAAAAAAAACGTTTGAAAACATTTGTAAGATAATTCAAAATGATTAAGGCGACTCATTTGTTCGAGAATTACCTCTCCTCTGCTACCCTATTTCGTCCACACTCATAAGGCTATTCAGCCAGCAGAGAAAACATAACTGAATTGAGTTTTACCTTTATGATTGTTGCCTTCTTTATCTTACAGAGTTTTTGAATGCCTCTGAGAATACGTGAGACGTTACAAGTGTCTGGCTTGTATCATCCAGTTATATGGAATATATCTCAAAGATTTTTGTTTCCACCTTCACTACCGAGGGAGGCGGGCACGACTGCTAGGGCTGTCTTTGTCTTTGTTGGTATCTGAGCACGGCTGACACGACTGTTTGTATATTTCTATGTCTGAATTTTTAGTGTGATATGAATATACGAATACATGAACAGCCAATATATACATGTATATTCATAAGCATACATTGTCGCCATTTCCCGAGTGAGCGAGGTAGCATCAAGAACAAATGACTGAGCGTTGGAGGGAAAATGCCTCACTACTCAAGTCATGGATGTTTTTCGTTGCTAAAGTTGATAATAGACGACCTGTTAGAACTGTTCTTGTTCTGGACGACAGAAGGGCGTAACGCCACACGGATGCTGGATGTAGGAGACGTAGTCCACTGTTGTTGTTCTACAGGGGAAGACGTAGTACACTGGTAATGTTGACAGTGAAGGATGTAGAGTGAAGAAAATCCTCTGTCTCCGTCCTAGCGCCAGCTGCGGTACAGTAATGTTATTACTCAACACACACACACACACACACACACACACACACACACACACACACCATCTACTAAACCAGCATTAAGGCTTCCTGAACTATCTATAAACCATCCACACGACAGCACTCAACTTTCTCCAGCCCGTCACTAAACCTCCATCAGTGGCAGATAAACCAAAGCAGCTCTCTCGCTCCAGATCACCACTGTACATTGTTCTCTTCCAAATAAAGTTGATGTCGTCATAACTCTAGCCTATTCCTGCGCCCACACACACACACACACACACACACACACACACACACACACACACACACACACACACACACACACACACACACACACATAAAAAGAAAATAGGAGATATATCGATGAATAGAAAATGAGAGAAAGAGAGAGAGAGAGAGAGAGAGAGAGAGAGAGAGAGAGAGAGAGAGAGAGAGAGAGAGAGAGAGAGAGAGAGAGAGAGAGAGAGAGAGAGAGAGAGAGAGAGTGTACCACTGAGGCGAGAAGAGTGACTGAAAAGTATTGCACTGTGGAGACACATTAAGTATTCCTGCATTTCATTCACAGTCTCCTGACACGTACATACATACCATGAATAAACTCCGTGACGTATAGTTGCGACGTGTCTGATTGAAGCTGTTCCAAGGCTTTTCCTTTTATGCTCAGAATGTTTTGTCATACGGTGCGAACAGTCCGTGGAACGAATATAGAAGAGCCAGGATTCGAACCCAGGACCTTTTGCGTGGCTGTCTGGAACACCTAACTGCTAGGCTACGATCGGCCCTAACAGGGAATTGACCATTCATGTGAACGCGCCTCTGTAATCCAGACCAGCTTGAGACTCAAATCCACTCGCGAATAAAATCACATAAATTGATTCACTGAAAGACATTATACTCATCATAGTTACATCAGCTGGAGTAGTTAACTACCGTGGTTCCCCTGACTGGAAGGGTCATGACTGATATCTTCTAGCACTGGGTGGTAAGACGGGATGAAAAGGATGGGACTGGACGCAGGAAGTGCTTCCAGCATTACGGTTCCCCTGGGGTAAAAAAAAAAAAAAAAAACGGAAAAACGAGCTGCCCACGAGAGGTCCGCTCCTCTTGTGACAAAAATGAAACTTGGTCGGTGAAGTGGTGAGGAGGGGAGCCAGCCCTGTAGCGGGCGCCTGACCCGGTAGTCAGGAGAGCTTAGTACTGCGCCAGGGAGGCCAGGAGAGGAGGAGGGTCATAGGCCCATACGATGACGCTGGAGGAATCGGTAACGTTTATATTTTTGTAACGGGAGATTAATATCCCAAAGCCTGCGGCAACCAAGGTTTGGCAGTCTTCTATATTTCACGAGATGTCTTCTGGTGTGACGCGTTGGGCGAGGATGACAGACGCAGCTGAGGGGGTGGAGAGGGTGTGAGTGGTGCGGAAGTATATAATGGATCTTATGTTGGGGTTTGTGGTCCCAAGGCCTACGTTACGGGACTCGAGACACTCCTCACAACTGCTCATAACCCGCAAGACTTACAGATTTAATCATCGTGGGATGAACACTTCATCCTGGAGAGACATTATAAACAAAGCCAGTCCTCATGGTGGCCCATTCTCACTTCTGATACTGACAGTCTCAGTAAGCTAACATGAAATACATGAAACGCAAGTGATTCTTGTCTCTCAGTTGCATTTATTTACCAGCTGGTGACCTAGCTACGTCTCTTCGTTGTATATCAACTGACTGTTCTATGTCTCATTATTGTATCTCCCCTGATGATGTGATTATAACACGAAAGTACGCTTGGGATCTTATCTTGTTTCATTTCCCCGTGGACTCATAGGTATATATATATATATATATATATATATATATATATATATATATATATATATATATATATATATATATATATATATATATATATATATATGAAATATAAAATCAAGACCAAGAGGACTGGTGTCCACAGCAAGGTCTGCCCTGAAAAAAAAAAAAAATAAATAAGAAAAAGCGAAAAGTTTCACCCCAGTTTCAGGTGATAAGAGACATGGCTTTTCAAAGGAAGACAGATTGAAAAGTTCGAATAAAAAAAGAGAGAAAAAAGAGAGATGAATGGGGAAAGAGTTCTTGAGTCTCGTTGTGTAAGGAAAAAACAAATTTCGAATCGACCAGCCGTAGTATTGCTAACATGTTTACACTTTTGGTCGTGGTGGAGGAGGCACGCAAACAGCAGAATCCCTGATGATGTCTGTACGAGAGAGAATCAAGGTTGATGTGAACTGAGCTTGGAAGTAAGAGAAAGGAGACATTTGGTAAGACTGATAAACAGGAGTAAGAGGACAGGAGACAGAAGAGAAGTTTTTGGAACACCACTGATGATAAATGACAATGGAGAGGTTGATCTCTGAACAATCATAATGATCGTCTAACCATGTAAACTAAATAGGCTTCTAGGTATAATCATATATATATATATATATATATATATATATATATATATATATATATATATATATATATATATATATATATATATATATATATATATATATATATATATATATATAAATAAAGGTCACTAGCTGATCGATGTGCTTTTTCGTAATTAATCCTGATGATTTGGTACTTGAGAAGGTGAGGAAAGAGAATGGATTCTTATCCATTAATATAGTTATACCAAGTTACAGAAAAATGATTAGATTCATCGGATTAACTTTTACGGTTTGTGTTGTATCCGACTTTCCATGTGCCTCCTTCTGCGTTTTGTGAAGCGTCCACTTTCTAATACATAAGTCCAGCTCCTCCACGTTATAAAGTTCCTTTCACTCTTTCCATGTTGTTGATCCTCCTTTTTGTACGTTATAAATCCTCCAGGTTAAAAAGCGCCCTTTTCCACTTCATGAAGCGTCCCTTTCCAGGTTATAAAGCGCCACTTTCCGGGTCACAAAGCTCATTTTCAGGTTATAAGCCGACGCTTCTCCAGGTCATATACTGCCTCTCCCTTCTAGGTCACAAACTATCCCATTTCTAGGCTTTGAAACGGCCTTTCTTTAGGCTGCAAACTGCCCCTTCAGTGTGGAACAGCGCCCCATTTCTAGGTTAAGAAACACCCTTTTTCCAGGCTACGAAGAAACCTTTTTCCGGATTGAAAATCACCTGTTCAATACTCTCTCGCCAGACTGAAAACAACCATCTCCATAGACCTAAAGAAACCTTCTCCCAGGCTGGGGGGAGTCCCACCACCTTGCCCTCCGATCTCCTAGGTTATGAAAGCTCAAATGAAGGGGATTGCACGAATATTGAAGCTTCCAGACACGGATTTTATGGTAAGACACGAACAAGGCATTGCCATAACCCGCTGATTACAAGCCGTAAAGAAGATATTCTCTGCTGGCCTTCCCTTCTCCCTGACTACATTTTCACCATCCAGTTATTTTACGTTAATGACAGCCATAATAATGGCCGTGTAACTATATCCCAAAAGGCTATAGGGACGGCAACTGCAGCACCAGAATTGCTGGAGGGAATTGTGATATTCGGCCGCATCTTGGGTAGCAGACTGACCCAGGCTAACAGCGAGTATTACACGAGTTGTTATGATGTCATAGTGGCGTAGTAAGGGAATATATCATGCGCTATAAAAGACTGGGCTGTTGCAATGGTTCTAGTAGCAGTATCTAATGTCTGCCCGCTATATTATAACGATATATGAATATATATATATATATATATATATATATATATATATATATATGTATATATATAATCACTTCCTTCTAATCTCCTATAGCTCCATCACATGACTCACACGTTCGCTCGTGGTTCAGCTGCTTCGTCGTTCGTTTATTGCTTGGGCGTACGTTCTCCGTTCCCCATGATACATGTAGCGAGGTCACCCGGAATTGCTCAGATTTTTACTCTTACGTTGGGAAAGTGTGTTCTATATGCAAATACCTGCCTCCACGAGGCTTTACAAGTTAGAGCTGCCAGTCACTGACTCCTAGTTCAATTTACGGTAAGTGCGACTTTTCTCAGCGACTTAACTTATTTATATATGTAATGTAAATAAACGTTCAGCACAGGAGAGAGGGTAATGTATGATATGTCCAGTGGTTGAGGTTTATTAGAAAGTTTAAAGATTCATTGTAAAGGATCGCGTGATTTAAGGGTTCTCAGGTGTCGGGGTGGAGAGTGAGTGTGTAGCTGTTATCTGTGGACCAATGAAAGTAACCAACGTGTGGGTGAAGTGGAGGTAAAAGTCAACAACCTGAGCCAGGGAGTGGAAAATGACAGCAACCTTCAGGTCTGCTTACACACACACACACACACACACACACACACACACACACACACACACACACACACACACATACAGAGAGAGAGAGAGAGAGAGAGAGAGAGAGAGAGAGAGAGAGAGAGAGAGAGAGAGAGAGAGAGAGAGAGAGAGAGAGAGAGCAAATGAATGACTGTGTGCAGAGGGATAACTACGTACGTGAGGGACAACATGGTTTCAGGTGTTCACGTGTTACATAAGGTCACCTCAGCCATAGTGAGATGATACGAGGAATAAGAGAGAGAGGCTGGTCACATGGAAAGGTTGTAGCCCATGAATTTGCCCACCTTGGAGGAGAAAAGAGTGATAGCTGACCTGATCACAACCTTTAAACTTCAAACCATAATGATGGCTTAGATTGTCAACAGTTCTTCGAAAGATGGCAGGATAGACAACCAGAAGCTCCAATATGAAAGTACAAAAGAAATTTGTTGAAAAAAGAAGGTTGAAAAGAAGTGCTTTTCTGGTATAAGATTGATGGATGAACGGAATCAGCAGACTGTGAACATTATAAATAAAGACAGTATACAAAAGTTTAAGAATTGTTTGATAGTAAACTCCAAGAGATGGGGCCACGCAAGAACAAAGCTCCCTCCCTGTACAGTACAAATAGATACATCCAAATACGTAATTACACGCAAACATTTTCTTTTATGTTATATGCTTTATGTGTGGTGCAGATTCTGGTTTAATATCCATCTAGCAGTCAATAGCCATTAAATCCAACAATGTGCATTTTACGAGCCTACATGGTGTAGTGGTTAGCGTTGCGACCCATAAATCTCAGGGGCCATTGTTCGACCCCTGGTCAGAGTGACCGGTTCACAGCAAACACAGCAGTATTTTCCCTTCTTTAGGGTTGGTCGACGAATGGGTACCTGTCGTAAGCTGGGTTATGCACGTATATTGGTTTTACGGTAGCCAAGCTATCACAAGCAAAAGCACGTAGGCCCAGCCTTGGCCACGTAAGCTGAAAAATAAATTGAGTCCTGGGAGAAGGACAAATACACGAAGAAACAATCTGACCTGAGGCGCCCGCACACCTGACTCTTCAACATGAAATGGTTACAGGCCAACACGAATGAAGGATAATACCACAAGTATATATATATATATATATATATATATATATATATATATATATATATATATATATATATATATATATATAATGTTTCGTAGGCGTTACCGGACCCCGCCTGCAGGTGGTTACACCTTGAGTGAAGCGTCACCCTCGTCAGCAAGGTTGTATCATCGTCAATGAACAAAAAAAAAACTCATCGAAGAACTTCTCATTCCAAAGAGGTGCATCATACCCTGCTGCTGACTGTAGCGTAGCCTTAAAGCTGCAGTCGCTCTGTACGAGGGACCCTGGGACTCTGAATATAATCAAAACATTAATTACCATCATACTCCCGCGAGGCACCTTTTATGGGGGTCCTGCCTCTTCCAGCTTGCCCTCCACGTAGGTGTAAGGACGTGAAGGACTACTTGGAACAAGAAGGTCTATAAGGAAGAAGTACTTCCTCCCGACCATTAACGACCATACAGACTCAACGAAAGTGATTTTCGCTCGCAGCGGAACAACGTGAAGCACTTCCGGTAACGTAGAAATAGTCATCACACACACACACACACACACACACACACACACACACACACACACACACACACAAGATTTAATCTACAATGTAATTTTAACCAAGCCTCTTATTATAAATATCGAACTTATGTTACCAAAGATTTATGAAACACTGGAAAGTTTTTGGAGAAAATGGTCCTTCGAGACCAATATTCTTAAAATGATTTCATGGGAAGCAGTAAAACCTGATAACGTCTGACGCTCTGCATGTGTGTATCGTTTTATGTCCTACTTAAAACATTGATATGAGACATATGTATCCATCTTAGGACAGAGCTGAATGATCCCTTGAGGAAATTGAAAATAAGGCAATGCTTCACTGACAATAGTGTGTGCAGTAACGTGTACCCTCTGTATGCTATTGAAAATGCATTTGTGTTGGCGAGAAGTACCAGAATATGGGCGGTTCTGAGAAGCGGACTCATCCATGTGATCAGCCAGGTACCATTGACACGACCATACGAGAGATGGAAGATGGTGGTGTATGTCTCATATGGGTATAACTATGTATTCCTATATGTGTAAACACTCCATTGGTTGAGTGATATGTGCACCAGACGCAGAGTAATCACCCATTCTCATCTAATTTTTAATGCTGGGTCACCCCCTGACCCGCGTACTTGACCGTGACATAATTGGACAGAGGCTCACAGAGAATATGGTGTGCGTTGGGTTAGGTGGGAGTGGAGCTGGAGGCTGGATTTTTAATAAAGCCAGGAAGTAAGTTGCAAGTCAGCACAAAATGTTACTCCACCTGATGCTGAACAGTGGAATCAACTGAGATATATTGGTGGTGATTTACTGCACACTACTTTTAGTAATGTTGAAGATTACCTATGGTACGGAATGAAGTAGTGTATAGTCCTGTACTGCGTCACATGACTGTTGTGTAGCCGTACACAACTGAAGGATGAGGTGTTGTGATTTCTACTTTTTTCTTCGCACAACTAAGCTCTAGAAAGCTTTTCCTTCTCGTGTTTTCCTGACAGCAAAGACATGACACATTTTTAAAGACAAATTTTTCATTTATAAAGAATCTTTTAGATCATTGTTCTTTTCGCCTTATTTCTTTATTTCCTTTGCCATTTATCTCTATTTTTACGTTAAGAACATTTTTTTTGTGAGTTGAACCATTAACTTTAAGAATTGAGGAATGTTTCAGATTTAATTAAGAAAATATGAGGACGAGGAAGGTGAAAATGAAAATTCTGGGGAGATCTTAAAATTGAAATGTGGTTGCAATATAGCAGGAATGTGGCAACACGATATATATATCAGACTGCGACAGAGACTGGTGGTCATATGTGGTGTGTATGGTATGCACTTCAACAAATATATATTCTACGAGTTATCTCTGTGTCTCCTTCAGTATCTCTCCATCATCCTCGCTATATACGCCCTCATACTGCTTTTGTATTTGAGTAGTTTCCATTGCTTCTCCTGTAAGAGGCAAAAATTCTGTTTACAAGGAATGCCAAGCTAAACTGAGGGTAAATGGCAAAATTCCAAACGCTGACAAAGTGTGTGGTTCCCCTCAGCCCTGCCTAAGTGTGTGGTTCTCCTCAGCCCTGACCAAGTGTGTGTTCTCCTTAGCCCTGACCAAGTGTGTGTTCTCCTCAGCCCTGACCAAGTGTGCGGTTCTCTCCAGCCCTGACCAAGTGTGTGTTCTCCTCAGCCCTGACCAAGTGTGTGTTCTCCTCAGCCCTGACCAAGTGTGCGGTTCTCCTCAGCCCTGACCAAGTGTGTGGTTCTCCTCAGCCCTGACCAAGTGTGTGGTTCTCTCCAGCCCTGACCAAGTGTGTGGTTCTCTCCAGCCCTGACCAAGTGTGCGGTTCTCCTCAGCCCTGACCAAGTGTGTGGTTCTCCTCAGCCCTGACCAAGTGTTTTCTTCTCTGTGCGTCTCTTCTGAAGTGGTTGCTCGGTGCATCTTTACCAAATATCTTTTCATTCTTGTTGAATATCATTGCATATTGGGCCAGACTTACGAGGTGAGAAAAGTTGCATTTGTTGACTGTTACACATGTGTATTGATGAAGAGATCCAAGGCTGGAAATGTGGAGAATACAGCCTGGAGATGTTGTGAGTTGAGATTTATTACTACACATTGACTGTAATATTTGATTACAACACATTGTTATGATTATGACTTGCTGATGCGTACCAGTTGTGCCATGTGTATGTGTGGTTCACGTGCCTTGGTATGTGTGTGTGTGTATGTGTGTGTGTGGATGTTTTTCTCCACCCCCTCAACTCCTGCCTTCTGTTGATTACTTCGCGTGTCTTTAGATGATATCGACCTTGAATCCTCTCTCTGTTGATGAATCTCCTCATCAACAGCTGTATGATAAGAACCAGTCAGCGGGAGGAGGCTACAGGTTCCACATGCAAGAGAAAGATTTAGGACGACAGTAAAAACTCCTCTGGTATTAAGGGTTTGGAGGGACTGGAAATCTAGAGTGGTAGAGAGGAACGAGAGTAGGAACTCCTTCTGAATGGCCCTTCTTATTGCCTTCAACAGGAGCATACTTTCATCATAACACTCTCTACCAACACACAATTAAGAGACAAACTCTGCTTGTCTGAGTCAGTTTCTGTCCGCAGACGTTCATTTTATGTCGCAGTTTTACTTCCAAGTTTAATTTCGTCTGTTGTCTTTCATATCTTCAGCGAAGCCCATTATCAGCATCATTAATATGTGTCAGCAAGATAACTGGCCCCATGAATAACGCTGTGTCATTCCGCTTGTTACGACGAGCCATTTCGAGGCTTAATTGTTACCTGTTTCTTTTTATTTGCGGTCAGTCAAACAATGTTGTACCCATTGAAGTACATCATCTGTATCACGTGACTCATGTTTTACTAGTGATATCTGATCAGGTACTTCACTGAATGCTTTAAAAAATTCTAAACAAATCACATTGATTGCTTTGCTTTCATCATACATGCCGGTTATATCATAGAAGATAACGGACAACATTAACATGAGCGCCTGTGTATAAAAACCTTGCTGCGAATTGTTGATTAAATAGTTATTCCCTGAAGTGTTTATAGCTTTTAGCATTAATGACTTCCATAATTTTGGCCATTACAGACGTCAAGATAATTGAGCGATGACGTCCGGCCGGAGGCTCATTGCACATTTCAATATTGGTGTTACAGTGTCAACTTCCTCATAATGAGAACTGCCTCTAATTATCCCCGTTACAACTGGCTTACTATAAAGATCAGACGAGGGCTTAACTACCTCGCTTTTACCATCTTTCATTCTCATTTCTAGTAAAACTTACTTGGACCTGCCGCTTCATTTGTTTTCATTTCATTACATGTTGAAATCATTATATCTTACACGTCAGTATGGTATAGAGTCTTAGTGTCTTGGTTGTGTCATAGTGGTGAACACGTCAGATCTTCATCACCACAGTGGCCGTTTTCGGTACGTAATTACCCAGTTAAGCGAAAGGTTTATCTTGCTTCTATTGCGTCTATGAAGTCCTTATGTTATCTCTGAAGTTATATTGTTATCTTCTGCAATATACACTTCATAATGACGTTAACTTCTGCCAATAAAACTGTATCTCCTTTTACACAAACTGACGTAATTTACTTATCATGGTGGTTGCTGCTAACGCTGACATTCACTTTTATTATATTCTTTATCAAG
>NC_092226.1:75507790-75585290 GCF_036320965.1 Panulirus ornatus | reverse complement strand
CCTTCATTTCTACACGAAATCATGGGAAATCTGTTCTTCGTAAGGTCAAGCAGACCTTCGTAAAAAGAAAGGGTGCCGATCTAACTTTTTCGTCTATTGTTAGATTTCTCATTCTCTCGTGAAAGTATCTGCTGTGACTTTGGTTACGCAACCTTTCGTACTCGTTTCCAAACTGATCAGTTATTGACCAACGCAACCACTGGTAAAACTACGTTTCACCAAATCTATATCTTCTTCCTCATCTCCTTCCATTGAACCTACGACTTCTCTTACATTTTCCTTGAGCAGTCTCCTGAGCACTACTCTCCCAGTCCAAGTGGGCAAGGCGTATGGGCCGATAGCGTACCTCCTTGTGTCCTAATGGAGGTCGCCTATTTCGTCTCAGCTTTTAGAACCTAAACTTTTCCTTCTTTTTATAAACATTTCTTGGTGTAATTGATCCCTAAGAGAAGACAGTTCTAACTCTTCCAACTATCGCCCATTACTCTCATTTCTGTTACCTCCAAAGTCTTTAAGCTCCTCAACTCTCACTTTCTTAGGCACTTAAAATCTCATCCCCTTCCTTCAGATCACCAGTATGGTTCTCGAGGTTAAAGATCCACTGGTCATCTGTCCCGTGTGACTCATCCCTTGTCCTCTGTGGCCATGAACCTCGACCCCTGCAAAGCATTTGGCAGGATGTCGTGTAAGTGTTTGCTTTCTAAACTTCCTTTACTTCACTTTTCAGATTCTCTCTGATACTCTCTAATGCTGAGCTTCCTGTCTAGTCTGTCCACTGAAGAAGTTGTTGTACGAGTGCCTTCTTCCTCTTATCCTGTCAACGGTCGTGTCCATCTGGGATCCTTGTTATCGCCCACTCTCCTTCTTCCAAAAGCAGCGGTTCAGGGTATAGACTGTCTGTCCAGTGTAGTTTACGTGGTGGGGCTGACACTCCACAATATTGCCTCGGTACTCATGTACCACATCGGTACGATTCAAACTTCCAGAGCGAGATCTACCATATTGTTCTTCCTTACGAGGGAACATGTTTAATGATTGTTGTAGTATATCATCAGACTGATATCCTTGTCTTCAATCGCTTTACCGTTTCTGGCCACAATATCTCGCACGACCTTCTCGTCCTTTTGATATATTCCTGCAGTAAACGTTAATGCTTTCACGTTGAGGTTGTCTGTTCTCCACGAGACTTTGCTCTTGTATGATGTTTACAGTGGTATCAAATTCAACGTTTAAACGTCCATTGTTGATTAACATTTGCCGAACACGTCGAAGTTCTTGGTGTAGAATTGCCAGGTTGAGCACACCTTGATCGTTCTCCTCACGTATGCACAAATGACACGTCTCTTGTAATTTCAGAACATTCACTTATTCCATTCATACATTGACCTTGGTTGGTGGGCTTGTGTAAACGTCGGTGACGGGAGATCTTGTTGTGGCACTCACCATTACATCTCTTGGGTATGATAACCTGGCCTTTGACCTGATCCTTAAGTTTCGGGGTCGCGAGTGTGATATCATGAATGTTGTGGTACAGCCTGTCAACTTCTTTTGCTTCAGATGTATCGAGATAACAACACACACCGCTTCGAAAACCCCAGTTTTCAAGCATGGCTCGCAAGTTTCACACACATACTGGCAATGTTTTAAACTTCGATATACCACAAATCTCACGCAATCAATTTTGAGATAATTCGGTGCCTCTCCCAGGTGCCTCTCCCAGGAACAGAAATACATATTTCTCTTCCTCAGTGACATCATTTTTCTTTCGGTATGTGCTGTATCCATTAGAACGCCACATACCAGAGGATGAACAGCTGGGTTAGCTGTCAGCCGGGTTCCGGGCCTGGGTTTCGAAAGCTGGATTTTGTCATTCATATATAGCAACACTAACCATTACACCACGGAAACTCATATACTGTTATAATGTACTTTCACAATACTGTTGTTTATCTCCTCACTGTAAAGAGACTGCTGGGTAGCCGACGATTGGAACCTGTTGTATAAGTAACACTAGAGATACCCCAAGCCCTAGTGGAAGAGATGAAAACACGTTAACATTCACCTGTAGAGCCACATAAGTCTTCTGGCAACTTTCCAAACACTGTTCTGCTGGAGACGTCGGTGGGATACAAGCAAACTGGAGTGGCGGGATGGGAGATAGTTCAGATTCAAGTGCCAGTTATTCCATCAAGGAGTAATGTAGTATTGAATGATTCCATCAGGGTCATTCTCACTAAGATTATCTTTTCAGAAGCAGACTTTAATGTTTCGTCTCATTTCCTGACTCTATCATTGTCCCAAGATGGGAATAGGTTACTTTCTGTCAGATCTAAGCATCTGGCATAGAGGAAAAGAACGCCATGGTTACTTATGTTTCTGATTCAGTTTTCCATCGTTTCTGAATCATTCATCTTTTTATCCAAAATAACTTCAATCGGCTACGAACACAAGGGTGCATCAAGCAGAACGCACTCCGCCAGGTTGATAGCTGAAGATCTTTGCAATATTGAAGATAAGTTGACTGCAATGTATTGGTGATAATCTCTCCTTTATAAGGGTTAAGGGAGACACCCATCGTTCCATGAGAGAGGTCAGCATACAGGAACTCTTCAGTGCTTGACAAAATGTCATCCTCCAACAACCAATTGCCCAGCTCACAAGATGCCTACGTCTGCTTTGACGGCCAGACAGAACAGTAGAAGGAAAAGAGGTAAATTTGCTGAGCCCAGTCGAGTAAATCCATCACATGCTCACCAGAAAGTAGAGTCGATAATTCTCTGTAGCTCACATGACCAAAGGAAGGAGGAAAGGAAAACACTTATAAACTTTTCTAGTGATAGCGTCTCATCTCACAAGGTTGAAACGTTCTTGGAATCCACTTCACTTGGATTTTATCGGAGGCGAGGTTACGAACCTAGGCTCGTCCAGCATGGGCTGCTTCTTCATAGCCCATTTGGATGGCAGAGCCAAGGTGATCTCGTCTTCGTCAGCTGGTTGCCTCACTCCTGATGCTTTTGACAGCCAGACGACGATGGATACTCCCAACAATAAGTAAGGTGCCACCATCCTTCTTCTTTAGCGCACAGAAACAAGCACCAAAGACAAGGTGCCTAATGGGCCGTGTATCCTTACCGACGAGACACTGGATGACAAGTTTAAAAAGTTTGGCCACAGAGTTCTAAACGACCGGACTCAGAGCGGGGCTAACCGTTTCTTTAATGAGATGGAGTCTCACGCCTGTGGAACCTGTACCTGTGACCCAGACAGAAGGGATGAGAACGCCTCATAAAATCCTTGTAGGAAGAGGTGCCTGGAGGAAGGACATTATCGTCGCTGGGTGTTCACGTCGGGCGCTTCCCTGACTCATGTTGGCATCTCTGGGTGTTAGAATGTCCACACCGGTGACAATTATTATTGCACCAGTGGTGTTGCTGTGTCTTGTGTTACAACTAAGACCTCGATAATGAGGAATCTGGTTTTACACTGATGGGGGAAGAGGTACAGGTCGTCAGCCTCAGGTGTTGATATAATTCACTGGAAGTTAAAGACTTACCAGCTTTAATCGGTTCGAACAGTCAAGCGATGCTGGTGATGTGGACGCCACGCCAGGTCCTGTTGATGCCAGGTAAGGTAAGGTTTGTGGGGTAATCGTCAGCGCTCTGTAGGACGAAGGTCTGTGTATTCATGGGCAACCAGATGGCGGTCCACCATCAGCATATGAGGAAGAATTCTGCAAGATGTAAACTTAATGGACGCCTTCAATTTGTCTGATTAGATAATGACTTGAGGAACATTAACCAACCATAGCCGTAGAGATAAAGGCCAGGCCTCCAGGATGCCTCCATGATGCAGAGGATCGTCTAGATCTCGGACACGCCCCAGTGTGGCAGCTGAACCTTTGACCTAAGCAATCTAAACTGATGTATCAAAAGGCATTATAACTAACACAGTCACCTTCCCTGAAGTTGTAAGTGTTGTGTCGCTATGGTTCTTCTGGGTAAAAGAAACTACTAGCCGAGGGCAGGCGGCTTATGTTTTTCGCATTAGCTAGGTAGCTTGAGGACCAGACGAAAGAAGGCCATATTCACTCACATCCAGTTCTCTAGCTGTCATGTGTAATGGACCTGAATCACAGCTCCTTATCCACAACCAGGCCCCACAAACCTTTGCATCATATACTCCGGACACTTCACATGCCCTGGTTCAGTCCACTGCCAGCACGTCGACGCCAGTATACCACATCGTTCCAATTCACTCTATCCAGTAAACGCCTTTCATTGTACATGTTAAATAATATGATGAATGTACAGCTTCCAACCCCAAAATGAACCTCAGGAACATAGTTTCATATCAATTATCCAAAAAGAATCATGAATAGATTTTGTTTATAAACGTTCCAACTGAAAGCGAGGGAAAGTATTCATATAGAATACTATAGTAAAAGTATCTATATTGAAAATATAAGACGTATATCAGCATAATATATATATATATATATATATATATATATATATATATATATATATATATATATATATATATATATATATATATATATATATATATATATATATATATATATATATATATATATATATATATATATATATATATATATATATATATATATATATATATATATATATATATATATATATATATATATATATATATATATATATATATATATATATATATATATATATATATATATATATATATATATATATATATATATATATATATATATATATATATATATATATATATATATATATATATATATATATATATATATATATATATATATATATATATATATATATATATATATATATATATATATATATATATATATATAAGGAGATTAAGGATGTAGACAACTAAAGGAAACGTTGGAGCTGAACTGTATTGCATAGTCTGCCGTGCACAACGGACGACGCATGATATTGTACCATCATCACACTGTACCAGCTGGTGGAGCAGCCACCTCTCCAACTTCAACAGAAGCTGATGACATAACAATTCAGTGACCTTCATCACACTGTACCACCTGCTGAACCAATCGTGTGGCCTCCGCTAAAGACATAACGTTATTGCACTTTCGTCACTCTCTGCCATCTGTGGCAAATCACAACGAGTGAGAGGAATTACCCTCCTCTGCCGCCACCTTGTTGGTACTTATGGTTATCCTTCCTCCTTGGCGTCACTCTGGTAACACTTTGTACCATACAGCCATTTGCTACCTCCCTCTCCCCACTGCTGCTGCCGGACTACCGACGCATCTTACAATAATCCTCTTCCTAACCCAAAATTGCTATCGCTAGTAATCATCTCCAGCCCTCTTACCACAGTCTTCTCTCCCATTGATAATACCATTGTCGTCCCCTCGCCTCACTAATACCCACCACCACCCTTCCCATGTCCACAGCTTGCTGCTGTAGTAAACCCTCTTTCTTGTCTCCTCTTGTTGCCAATAATGATGATCCGTCATGCCGACTGTGATAATCCCTTCTCCTTACTTCCCCTTACTGCCACTCACGGTAATCCCTCTTCTCTGCCACAACACCCTATCACTTACTGTAATCCCACTTTCATCATTCTAGATCCATCAATTCTCACTCCCTTCTGCCATCTCACTGGCATCCATGATAACGCATCACTTCCACCGTCACATCGCTGTATGAAAACAAGCAGACTTTACTTCTATTCATCCTGAGTACATATACAGAGTAAGTCCCTCCAGTTACTGAATGTGAGCACGTGTGAGATATGCTCTCGACGCGCACTTATACATTACATCACACATGTTCCTAATTTGTACATTTTTCCCCGAGCAAATGTTTAAGTTAATCGTCTGAATATTAGTTGCATGCAGTCATTTTGCTGACTATATAAAAGCTTCAGAATAATGCAGACAGTTGAGGTAAAAACTGAAATATGCTTAGAATTTTTTCAATGGCGTAAATCCCCCAAGGAAATTTCTGTTCCCATCAGCGTATGTTAAAGTGACTGAGTGTAGAGACCATGATGACCGCGAGGTAAACATGGAGGACTTTCGAATTTGATGACTTCAGGATTGGTTGTGTGGGTGGCCTCGATCTTGATGACTACAGGGCGAGCAGGGAGGAGACTTGAGTTGGATGACTGCAAAGCCAAAGGGAAGCAGCTTTAACCTTGATGATTACAGGGATAACAAAGAGGAACCTGTGTTTGATGGTTACATACCCACCGTGGAGGAACTTCAACCTTGATGACAACAACAGAGGAGAGGGAGCTGGAATCTTGATGACTCCAATGCCCAGCAGTGAGGAGTCTGGAAAGTGATGACTATCCAGGGCCAGCAGGGGGAAAGCTCAGCTGTGATGACTATCTAGGGTGGGCAGGAAGGTGCCTTTAATTCGGCAAGGAAGAGGAGGAGGAAGAGAAGAAGGAAGAGGAGGAAGATCAAGATGAATGACCACAGAACCAGCAGGGAGAAGCATCGACCTTAATTAACACAACTTCTCCAGGGAGAATATAAAACAGGAAACCGTCATCAACGTCACTTGTCGGTGGAAACTTCCATAAGCTGGTCCAAGTGGCTCAAGACGAGATGCTTATGACGTCGGCCATACACGACAGCCTCATCTTTCTGCTGCGGGAATCAAGTCGTTTCCCTCCCCAACAGTAATTTCTTAGTAAGGAAAGTTATTTCCTTAAGGCTCTCCCATGAGTCTTCCTAAACCTGCAGACATACGATGTTGTCATAGTGACAGCCGACGTTCTGTTACCATGATGAAGGCCATGTCTTTTGCCTTGAGAATGGCCTTTGTGCCACATCAGATGGAACACTGGTTATGATGACAACAATATATATATATATATATATATATATATATATATATATATATATATATATATATATATATATATATATATATATATATATATATATATATATATATATATATATATATATATATATATATATATATATATATTAATGAATCACGTCTTGGAGTGCTACAAATGAGAGCAGTGACGTAGGTAATATGTTTATTAATACCGTGTTCCCTCGGAGTTCACGCATGGCTGGCATTGTGGTAGGTAGGGATCAAATCTCTGGGTCAACGGTTTGACCTGGGGAAGTCGGTGGTGGTAGACAGTGGGGTCATTTGGGATGCGATGGAGTCCCACCTTGTCCTATACTTTGATGATTTATAAAGGGATTACATTATCTTATATACATGGCTTCTGTTATGGCTTCTGTTATGGCTTCTGTTATCTGTAGTCTTGTAGGGTCGTAGCCAGGTTTTAGTACTATAATGTTTTCAGCAAAATGCCGACGAGTGAGATTCATGTAATGTTGTTGGCCTCATCTTCAAAACGGATCATTTGGCTGGATGGGCATGCGAGATCCTGCTGCGTATCGCTGGTGGACATGTCAGTTCCCGCTGGCTATCCCTACACTGCCTGAGGAGCTGGCTAACCCTGGTGGACATGGCCAGTCACCGTCGCTCCTGGATAGCTGCTACATATTTGTAATATATTTTTCCCCTCGCGTTGAGTCTCTTTCTCCGCTTGAGTTACGTTTCGTTCCGACCCACCTACCTCTGCTATTGCCAGACTGCCTCGGGAAAAGTGAAGAAAGTTTCTTCTATTTGTCGGATTTACAATAGTGATAAAAAAGATATTGCTCGACTTATCGTCTTGGCTGACTTGGGTCTCTCTCTCTCTCTCTCTCTCTCTCTCTCTCTCTCTCTCTCTCTCTCTCTCTCTCTCTCTCTCTCTCTCTCTCTCTCTCTCTCTCTCTCTCTCTCTCTCTCTCTCTCTCTCTCTCTCTCTCTCTCTCTCTCTCTCTCTCTGCCCATATATTACACCATGAGAACATTTCTATTGCCATGCTGTGGATGTGAAGTGACTGTGGAATATATATCTCACCGTTATTTTAGAGATTTATGATATATGGTATATGTTATATTGTATATGGTATGGATGTATGGTATATTTCATTTTATAGTAAGGTACTAGCTGTATCTTCAGGTAGTGTTGAGATACACTGTTATCCATGAAAATAGTGGTGGGGTAAAAGTACGTTTTCTTGCTCATGACAATGGTCAGTATCATGTGACGATGAAGATGAGTGTAGTATACCACCTTATGGCAGTGGTGGAGTGAACCACATATATTCCAGTGGTGATAAGTATGGTATATTCTCATGATCATGAACGCACACGGGATGAAGCAGTGGAAGAACCCAAGAATGTAAGTGGCTCCAGTAATCATCATGTTGACTTCGAATCCGTCAACAGCAGTTCGACCTCCTGCCATTGGTGACCTGGTAGTTGGTGACCTTTTGTGTAGTGAAACTGACAAGAATCAATACGTGTTGGGTAGGAATCACTGTAATGCTCTTACAAACCCAGCCAGCTGACAGACGTCAGACGTCTGAGATGAACCTCGTCTTGCATCCGTTGATTGTCTGTCACATTTCCTTTAATTGAATAAGATCATACCTTCGTCTCCTGAAGCTTTACCTTCTAACGCTTCAGTAATACATACGGGAAAAAGATGCTACACTCACCCCGTCCCGTACACACGGTGACTTCTATTACCCATCTGGCACCACGCACGCCCTCCCCTACATGTCAAACATCTCCGTTATGGTCAGATGTCACTAAGCCCCACATGCGCCACGTATATAGCGTTCCAAACCAGGCGACCAGTAACCTTCTTGCTTACCAGATACACTTTATCCCTAACTTTCATTCTGACATTTATATTCGCTGACCTGTGAGGCAGCAATCACTGCCTCGTCACAGACTTTAACCAGATCTCCTCAAGATGGAAATTTACTTGGTAACCATCTTCGTTTTTCACTGATATTCCTTTTATACCCTTCACCAAGTCCGTCGTCTCATTATGCATAAATATTTTCGAATTTCATCTTTCCTTCCTCTTCAAGGTCTATATCATTTTCAGCCCTCTATGGCCACCTTCTCTCACCCATATGGAATATTTCCTCTCACATTATCCTTGCGTGTTTTTCACGTCTCCTGAACTAGACGAATCTGGATAATCCATCTCTCGCCCTAACCCTCACCTTTCATATGTTCGTCGTTTGCCATCCTATTTAAATCTATTTTTACATAAGACTGCATCGTCAGAATTTCAATTAAGTGCATTCCATCATCCCAAACCCATTCCAACAGCCCTGGTGTCATAAATTGTTGAAGACTCAACGTTCACACGTAACACTCTTATTAATTTTTCTTTCTCTTTCCTGTCATTGGAAACCTATACCCCATGACACTCTTTCCTCTTCTGTAATATATATATATATATATATATATATATATATATATATATATATATATATATATATATATATATATATATATATATATATATATATTCTTTATGTAGGTAACACGTGCATCTCCCAACACCAACAGAACAGTAACTATAAGTCAACAGGTCGCCAGGCGAGATCAGTGTACAAATAAGGGTTTCCCTCAGCTTCCTCCCCTTCAGCCTGGTACCTGCATGATTTTTCTTTCTCATGTCAAAGGCTTCAGTCTCGAGTGAGTGTCCTCATGGAGGCCAGGCTTTGAATGGCATATTAGAATGAATAAACAAACAGGGAAGGAGAAGGGAAAATGAGGAAAATGATATGTTTCATCACCATCTGCAGACGGAGATGAATACAGCATTAAGAACCCTTCTCACCCAAGGAGTGGTTCACTTTACTACGTTTCTGAGTGAAGCGCTGCCTCAGAGATGCATGATGTGTCTCTGGTGCCCACAACTACCTAACTATACCCTCAAGGTGTCCAACCATTGAACAATCCACTGAACCGTGGATGTTTACCCTGACCGGGATTTGAACCCTGACCCGTCAGATTAATAGGTCGTGTTGTTAACCACTGCGCCACGGAGTCTCGTGCGTGTGTGTGTGTGTGTGTGTGTGTGTGTGTGTGTGTGTTACAAAAGAGATGTTAGGAGAGTCTTTAATGCATGTCGATGGTGCGAGTCTCGGCTGCGTTATATTTCAACAATTTTACACACCATATAAAGAGGCGTAGATCTTGCAAAGGATATACACTAGAGGAATGTTTATATACCCATTGATAAGATAGTTGGCCTGACTTGTCGTTCGTTATAGGATATGGGGTTGGTAAGTCTCAAAGCCTGGAGCTTATATGATGAACGTTACGCCTCCGATATGGTCTCACTACCTCCCAGTGGCCTTCGTACCTCCAGCTAGTCTCTTGTGATCAGGGTGAAATGGATGGCAGGATCCACACAGCTACAAGAGCATTCGAAAGCATATGGAAGGTAAAATTAATCATTTCGTATTTTGAGGAGAGATTTACACAAAACTTGAAACTCTGGCATGTTTTTTTATGGTTATTCAAAAAGAGAGAGAGCTGTAGTCTACTGACTGATAGGTATATAAAGATAGCATAGATAGATAGATAGATAGTAAGAGTACTTACTTACGAGCACTTCTGACGAGACAGACAGACAGACAGAGAGACATAAACAGAGGCAGAGAGAATGTCAATGAGCTAAATGACAGTTTTCTCAAAACAGAGAATCTTAATATCATTAAATCTGCTCACAGAGTGAGAGTTATGTTGCATTACCAAATCATGTTGTTAAGTATGTGTCAAACTTTCCACTTTAGTAACAACTGCGAAACTTCGTCATCTTCTTGTGTATATCAGTGACTTGGTAATGTTCAGTGTGTCTCAGTCTACCAGCTTAATGAGCACCTGAGGAAAGTTGTCAATCTTAATGTGTTTTAGTTCCCCACATCCTTGTGTTCAATGTTGTCACGTTCATCTGAGTGCTTCAGCTGAGTCTAATTCATCTGTGGACTCGTGCTTCTTCATGTCTTATTCATCAATAACTCAGCTGAAATGGTCACGGAGCATATCAATTCTGCGCGTTGGCTTTTCTGAGGTTTCTGCCATTAGGTGGATGTTTATAACCCTGAACAAACAAACTGGATGATTGGAAGGTAATTACTCGTACATCTTAGTAAGTCGCATCGATGATCTTATCTGTGGACTCCTAATAAGTTTCATCTCTGGACATCGGAGGTAAAAACATGTGTGTTATGTTACTAACAACCATAACAACAACTAAATGTAGATACAGCAGGCGTTACAGCAACACCATCGTCACGTACAATATTAAGTAACAGTATTATCTGAAGTCACAATAGCAGCATTACTTCCAGCTGTGTCAGTAGCGTTAGTAACTGCATGAAAGGAAACATAAGTAGCAACAGTTACAGCTACAGGAGCAACACCTTGATCACAGTAGCACTTCCCGCAATAACATCAGTAATAACAGTACATCTTAATCATAAGGGCAACACAGGAATGCCAACACCAGAGCAGTGACTGTCGTCATAAATCATATAGGCAAGGAGGACAAAAATAACTTTGGGGAATTAGAACCAATTGTTAATAAGCAACAAAGAAGTTGGAAACGACGAAGAGAGTAATTAGAGAAGGTTAACAAGTGGGGAAGAAATCGATGATTTTCTTTTCACTTGACCCATATTTTCTTAGGTTCATAAGAAAGAGCGTTTAAAGCTTCCACTAACCAATAGAATATTTCACTGCCTGGGAGAGTGAAGAGGCCATTTTGTGGAGTGCATAACCATTATATGGAGTGGAAAGGAGAGAAAGGATTCCATTCAGAGACTGGGAGTGGTTCTCGACACTAATGGCGTACGAAACTATTGGTTTGGTGGACAATATATGTAAGGTTCTTGGTCTTGTGTGGGTGTGGATGTGTGCCATTAAGACCAGTGTATCATAACCTGTAACTGGGAGACGAAGGCAAAAACTCAAACGTTCAAGAAATACTTTATTCACAAATATAAAAACGCCACAAAATGCTACAAAACGTAGACAACAGAGTGGCACTTTGGGTCCTTTCATAGCTATTTGAGATGGGTGAAGTGTCTAGAAACATTACATATTAATGCTGTAAGTGAAAAAATTCAGATGTATCATTGAGGAAAAATATTCATAACCATATTCAGGGCTGAAGAATCTGTCTTGCATCAAATAGCCAAAGCTATATTTACAATCTGGTACTGTAGTAATCAAACTTACTACACATGTAAACGATATATGAAAAAGAATGCTTCAGCTGCTGTTAGTGCATTCTTAATTCTTTTATTCTGCAGAAGTGGATCCCAAGGACATGAATATCGAGGATGGAAAGAGCATAAATGTTGCTTGACGCAAGGGGACGGTCCTTGCTCAATGGTAGTCTTTTGTGCTTATAGCTTTTGTGGAGTAACTTGGTTTGGATGATGGCAGCTGGAGAGAGGCTAAAGTGAGAGGATGTTGAAGGTTTTGTGTATTATGTAATACACAAGCTTACCACATCCATGCCTTGTTAGAGAGAGAGGAGGATTAATGATTTATAACAAGGTTTTTCTTTTCGACAGGAGATTAAGCTCATTATTGTATAAGGTGATTTATTATGATAATATTATATGACGAACTGTTAATAATATAACATTAATTTATGATTGAGAATAAGAACACCACACTGCAGCTGTGTGCCCTCCTGTAGATGAGATTCGGGAGCTACATCTTTCATACGTCTACATTATGTACAACGCTTCGTTAG
This sequence comes from Panulirus ornatus, assembly GCF_036320965.1. Taxonomy (NCBI): domain Eukaryota; kingdom Metazoa; phylum Arthropoda; class Malacostraca; order Decapoda; family Palinuridae; genus Panulirus; species Panulirus ornatus. The sequence continues at coordinate 75,572,645 of NC_092226.1, read as the reverse complement.
GTAGAGCAGATTTTGGACGTATTGGGATGTTATATGTTTTCACCAGCATCAAATAATGCCATTTATTCTCACATTGAAGTTTTATGATGGCGACTCAGGAACAGTAGCACCTTATCTGTTAACGTGGTTGCCGGGGGAGCTGAGCCATCACAGAAAGTCTCAACCATTAACTAGGTCTCCTTCTGGCGGGAGATGGATTTGCTGGTTTTGTGGCTGGCTTGAAGTGGGATAAAAGATTTCATCTTTAAGACGAGTAATGGAAACATTACCTTTGCCGTTGCTCGTGATGTTTTAGTTGCAATCATTTGCATGTATATTGGTGTCTAGTGTCAACCGTGAAATATCAGTGGGATATGTATTGGAAACCTGGGGTTTAGAATGCTTTCCTCATTTGCAACGTATAATCAAATTCCCATTACTTTTACTAATGTATGATAACCAAAGCCATTATCAGATAATTACAAGAGATTATCATATCGGCTGCGCTCGGGATCGGGTACAATCCCTGGGCGCGGCAGTCAGCCGACACCCAACGCAGGTGTTCATTCTACCCTCGAGGTTGGTCAGTAAATGGGTAACTAACTTAGGCTAGTGTGTGTGTGTGTGTGTGTGTGTGTGTGTGTGTGTATAAGATCTTTCCTATTGATGACCCTTTCTGTCACAGGAACGCTAACAGTAACATATGATTATTTTTATATAAACAATTCATTCTTTTCACAGCTGACGCATGAATACCAGACTGGAACACATTATGGCTAATATTAGCATCATAATTCCTTTCCCATCGTGCTGGGTTATGGCCAAGTGTATGATACATGTTAGGTCATAAATACCAACTATTTGAACCCATCTTGTCAGAGTGACCTTGCTTCACTTATCAGTCTGAGAGAGAGAGAGAGAGAGAGAGAGAGAGAGAGAGAGAGAGAGAGAGAGAGAGAGAGAGAGAGAGAGAGAGAGAGAGAGAGAGAGAGAGAGAGAGAGAGAGAGAGACCACCCTAAATACCGTTGTTATCTTTTATTCAGCTAGCATGACCTGAGCTAGCAGGATCCTTCCGAGGACACAGCAGGTATGTGCAAGGTTACGAAAGAATTAATTAACAAGTCAACGTGTGGAATGGAGTGTAAATGAAAAAATACGCCACGTCGTCCAATATCCGTGAGTGCAGGAGACTCCGGCCCTGAGCCGTTCATTCTACGTAATCTAAATGATGTTCTTTCTCACTTGTCATCCACTTAATGAAATTCCTTACGACTGATCATTCCAAGAATGAGAGATTGATAAAACTTACCATAGTGTGTGTGTGTGTGTGTGTGTGTGTGTGTGTGTGTGTGTGTGTGTGTGTGTGTGTGTGTGTGTGTGTGGCAGGGTCGGTGGGTGTTTGTATTGACCTTCTTCTATTCCAGTCTGTGGAAGGGTTCAGGTAGGGGACAGGCGACCCTCAAGAAGATCCGAAGCTCTTCACTTGATTGGTTTTGTCTGCTGGTGCGCCTCGATATCACCCAAGACCAGGATGAGACACCTCCTCTTTCTCTGAGGTGCTACCTTCATCCTACAGCCTTTTCCCAATACAATGAAACTCACGAAACATTTCCTTCATATATATATATATATATATATATATATATATATATATATATATATATATATATATATATATATATATATATATATATATATATATATATATATATATATATATATATATATATATATATATATAGATAGATAGATATACTTCCTGCACCAACGGTTGTGTATAGAAGTTTTCCTCTTGTAAGAGTATAAACATAGAACACCACTGTCCCTCCATGGCTGAGAGATGAGTCCATTTGTTACTGTGAGAGTGAGAGTGAGAGTGAGAGTGAGAGGGGGAGTTTGTACTGAAAGAAAGTAAGAAAGGAATGCCATGTTGGTGTGATGGCGCGCGTCTCTCTTGGAGGAGAGCTGGAAGCGGCTATATTGCTGCGAGAGCACGAGGAGCGAGTCGTGTCATGGAAACAGATGCAGTGAGGTTATATTTGAATCAGAGATAGAGCTTCCTCATCACTACAATAGACAGTGAGTATTAGTAGGTACGAGGGCTAGCGAGGAACAATACCTACCGACCTATGTACATACATACATACTCATGAGTACCTACGACGAGACTGTCATTCAGTATGACTAATGCACAGCGCTCACCGCATATCTTGCTTGATTAACAATACTCGTTATCTCTGTTGCCACAATAACTGCTTGACTATCAGTCTTTGTCTCCTCTGGAACTGTTTTCAGCCATCTACTAAGGCCTCTATTAAATGCTTCCATCTTTATCCCGCGTAGATATCTTATTTGACAGAGTGTACTCAGTAGCCTTCCTATCTCCATGGATGGGCTCTCGTTTTTATATGATATCGTCTTGAGATGTCTCTTGGTACATAATCAATTACTCTGTTTCCTCCCATATCAGACATCTTTCCATGACTATTATGTTCGAATTTGTCTTCTACAAATTCCATGTTTTCTGCTCACCTGCATCTCGTTAGTAGGTCTTCTTGTATAATTTCTTTGTTTTCTTCCGTGCTTATAATTTTTCTTATCCTGGTGTCCTCTGAGCATCTTATTCCATATTCTCTTGTATTTTTTTTTTATAGTGAATATCTTTATTATGAAATATATTGAGACTACTACACTTCCTTGAGGAACTCCTGAAAAAAAAGATCGTCTTCATCCGATATGTCTCATTTGTTTCAGTTTGGTTACTTTCTACAATAGAATCTTATAGTTCACTGTGTCAAATTTGATTGTACAGTGAAGATCACCAATAGACCTTTTCTTTCATAATGTTAGTTTCTCGTATTTCCTGTTGTGATGATTCCCGATGGCCTCCGTCACTATGATTGTTGTTAAGTACGCTCGTCATTACGTGAATCTATCATTCTTTAGAAGATTCATCTCATGCAAGTCAGACTAACAGGTGTATATGTCTCAGCAGAGACGCAGATCCAACTTCGTGTATGTGTGACACACGTGCCAGTAGTTTATCTCATCTACATGACCGTCATCTAGGCTCTGTCTCATCATCAGGCAACGGCTTTGCTATTGAACGAGAGAGACAGAGGATGAAATATAAAGATGTTCAAGGCATCTACAAAAGTCTGATACGCCAGTAAACAGACACGATGTTGCTCAATCAACCATCTAATGGTACGTTCATTTTGAACACTCTCCTAAGATAAAGGAACTCATATATATTCAAATCCTTGCTGGATATCTCCTTTTAGTAACTTTACAACAACTTCACATGGGAACTCCACTTCTGCAAGAATATAAACACGGAACACCAGTGCCCTCTCATAGCTGAGAGATGAGTCCATTTGTAACTGTGAAAGTTAGAAGGGGTGAGTGTGTACTGTGTGAAAGAGGGAAAGGCATTCATGTTGGTGTGATGGCGTGTGCCCCTCCGTGAGAGAGAGAGAGAGAGAGAGAGAGAGAGAGAGAGAGAGAGAGAGAGAGAGAGAGAGAGAGAGAGAGAGAGAGAGAGAGAGAGAGAGAGAGAGAAGGTGTTTCACTGAAACAGGAAGAAAGACCGGTCATTCGATGGAGACAGACACAACGTGTCCATTACCAAGGGAGGTGGGGAGACAGTTTGTTAATCACCATTATAGGCAAGGAGTGCAGGCAAGTGTGAGCCTGAACCAGCAAGAGAGAGAGAGAGAGAGAGAGAGAGAGAGAGAGAGAGAGAGAGAGAGAGAGAGAGAGAGAGAGAGAGAGAGAGAGAGAGAGAATGGATCGGTCAGTAGCCTAGGTTAAAGTATTCACCTTCACCTGCATGAAGATGTATGGAAAATATATGTTGTCGTCACGTACATGCCTGTTGGAACAGCCCTATGCAGAGCCACAGTTAAGTTTTGTGTACACATCTTTACGTAAACGAAAAAAACTTGCAGAACCCTCAGCTGCCGGAGCTCACCTCATTATGCATCACGTTGCATGGGTGTTGACACAAGGACCCAGCATCAACATGGCCACGAAAAAAATTGCAGACGTAGTGGATAAAACTTGCTATGTTCCGTATGAAAAGTTTTAAAAGGACTGTTGAATTATATATATATATATATATATATATATATATATATATATATATATATATATATATATATATATATATATATATATATATATATATATATATGTATGTATTATATTGTCTGCGTTTGTGTGAGTTTCGAGCATCATACAATAGCCTGTTATTGTAAAGTTGCATCGCATTTAGATTCGGAGGAAGCCAGAGCAGAGTCTTGTTTACATATGTATCAGCCGACAGAAGCTGGGGATAAATATCAAATAACGTCATATTTCGACGGACAAATGTGATCATACATCAATGTTATTCTTTGATTCTGTGTTTTCTGACACGTCGTAATATGTTTCAAAGTGTCGTATTTCACTTTTCACATAAGGAATGGCTTTACTTTTACGGATGCAAGGCGTTTGAACCTTAATGCAAGGCGTTTGAACCTGTAATCCCGTGCATCAAGCAAATCATGGCATGAGGACATGGACAGACCCACTTCTTATCTATGATACCCTGACTCTTGCATATGTAATGTATTTTCATCCAACGATTAAGTCTAGCTCTGCTTATATCTGACATTTGATTACTTAGCAGTAATTCATTCTCGTTTAAAAGGGTCGTGGATCCTTTGAGATATATTTTTAATGCACAGTTTGTGTACTTGTTATATCCTTTGAGAGACTTCAATCTACGCCGTGTAGGACTTTGGACGTGTCTTTACTGGGATGAAACAGAGATGTAATCTGCACAGCTAAGATTCTATCCTACAAGGTCATGATATCTTCACCAACATCTTGTTCCCTAGGTATGGCATCTGTGGTGTACCTGGAGACGACTTCCTCAGGCATTACGCTGGGATGTTCTCAGGTGCACCTGTGCTATTCTTCAACCATATGGGAAGGCTTTACCCTTCCTCTTTGCTACATGATCGGTAGATGGTGAGTGGGTAAACAGCCACAGGTTATCGTTTCACATCACAAAATAACCAGGAAACGCACATAATGATCTCAGATACCCTCCGTCATTGTGTTAAGACAGCGAGGCAGTACTGTGCAGTAAGACCTGCTGGCTACATCCCTCGCCGGCGCAGTGGCGGGTGTAGGTTCTTCGCGAGTGCGAATGAACAAAGCTCAGGCATCGTCGACACCCACTGCTTCCGTGGGAGGAGGCGTGTTATCGACAGGGAGGACCTTGGCCTCTCCAGGCGCCCACCACACACACACACACACACACACACACACACACACACACACACACACACAATAGATCAGCCGCGTAGAACTTCTTTTGAGTCATCGATACAGAAAGTTTTGCGTTCCATGAAGTAGTTGAAAAACTGACTGGCGTTATGATGTCATAACATGACTGACTAGCGTAATTTTACAGCACTGAATGAGGGTATTACACCTGATGCTGTAGTGTCACTAAACAGTCAGCTAGAGAATGTCTCAGTGTCATGCGATGGTAAACTTTGTATTGGTTAGACGGCGCATCATCATCACCATACGGTAACACATCATCATACGGGACGAAGCATATATATATATATATATAGAGAGAGAGAGAGAGAGAGAGAGAGAGAGAGAGAGAGAGAGAGAGAGAGAGAGAGAGAGAGAGAGAGAGAGAGAGAGAGAGAGAGAGAGAGAGAGAGACGGACAGACAGATAGAGAAAGATGATAGAAATATATTTCTCAGTGACAAATGCGAACATATAAATAAAAGAATGTTTATGATAGTAAAATCCGTAAAGAAAATCAGTCGACTGAGCGAATTGCTGCTACTAAACCCAGGGGATGACGCTGCTTTCACATTAGATATTCCGTCATTAATACACGACTGCTTTCACAGACATTCTTTTCTTTTACAAGTATCATGGTGTTCCATTAGGATGATAGAATGTCTGGCTCGGGACGAACAACAGCAATCTCACAAATTGGATGAAAAAATCACCACCCGTGGTATCGGGTGTCGAAATTTAGCTGGTGGATTGCCTAGGCTTGGTATCCAATTTTGGAGAGTGCATTACACCAAGCAGTTCGCCCTACGTTAGAGCAGTCTCCCGAAGACCAAGTTCATGGAAAGTAGATAGTCATTATCTCCCCTAGATCGTTCTTGGGAGAGTAGATTCACCATATCTCCCTAAAATCAGGTTGTTGGGGGTGAATTTTGGCCATCTCTCAAATCACACTTATCTCTCCAGGAACAGGTTCTTGGGAGTAAGTTGTCATGACTATATAAGCTAAGAGTGTCACACATACGATATAGTCCACCTGCGGTGCATGTCACGATCTCGTAATTAATACCACGAAACCGCAGTAAATACTACCAAGGCATGACACGAACCTGCTACCAAATAGCGATCTATTCTATCAGACTGCGAGACGTGTTGTCAACTCGCACAATATCCAGTCAGACTTGTGGATACTGGTTACCACACTATTGTAAGAGCTACCAATAAGTGACACATCCCACGTCATTATAGCACATCCTGCCAGGCAGTATGTCTGAAGGGTACAGTTTGTTTTCGAAGTTACTGAGGAGAAGATGGAAGCCTTGCAGCGCGGATGTATTGTAGCAGCCGCAAGAAACGTTTTGTGAATAGTTAAGAGGAGATGAAATGGAGGGATTGGGCAAGACAAAAATAAGAAGAAAATAAAAAGAAGAAGACGTTGAACTAGCTTCAGTCTTGGAACGGGGCCAAAGTAATCAGTTGGTGATGGCCAAGGATTTACGACGGACAATCCAAGCGATAGTCGTGGAACAAGTTCTCCTGGCAGTAAAATCTCTCCCTGGAACATCGGCACAATGGGTATCTGTAATTCGTTCAGCGGAGGTCAGAAAGCCTACCTACCAGGTGATGGTAAGACAAACATGGTCTGTCCAAAGACCTCAGCAGCATCTGCTATTCCTTCGACGAATCTTAGTCATCATCGCCCACAGTGCACCGAGGGAACACCCACATCAAGATGCATATATATCACTACTTACTGAAAAGTGTCCAAAAGTGTGCGACATCTGGGAATTTAGTTGAGGACTTCCTGGATTGATATTCCAGGAACCTGGAAGATTTACGCCTGAATGACAACTGACATTGGGCGTCTTATACTGGCTTAGTGTTAATTCATACGTTGGTGGCTCATGTGATGAATTTAGAACTTAAGGAAATCAATTTGATTTCAAATCAAGTACGATGATGAAAGTTTGAAATATACTCATGATATATATATATATATATATATATATATATATACGAAGGTAGACTGATAAGAGTCTCAGGGTAAAGATTTCGAATCTTCACTTACGTGTTAGTTGTTTAACAAGTTTGGAAGAGTAACTCCTAACTATTGGCACATTCCTGGAGTGTAATCAACTAATGTGGTCGTTCTGTGAAATGCCCCGATTTACGGTAGATGTAATATAATTGGTTAGCCAGAGTCTGCAATCAGTATTTCAGTGACAAAAATATAATTACGAAGTTATCATATATTCGCCTGAAGACACGATGGATCATTGAATGTATAGCTGATATCCTGGGAATAAGGGAGTGTGAACATACACTTAGTCCTCAGAATGGGAGGAAAAATGATACATCTCTTACTGTAGGAATGTGTCTTAATGCTAAGACAACTCTGGACTTGGTTAGGTGACGTAGGAACTGCTGGCCAGATGGTGATGATTGACACGAGAACTGTTACCCAGATGGTGATGGGTAAAACAAGACCTACTGGCCAACCAGTGGTGACTGCTACTGGAATTTCTGGACAGCTAGTGGTGAGTAGCACAAGACCTTCTGACCGGCTGGTAGTGGATGATACATGACGTGCCGACCAGCTGCTGATGCCGTAAAAAGAGCACTGTGGTGGGTAGTTTGTAGCAGTAGTAGTAGTAGTAGTAGTAGTGGTAGTAGTAGTAGTAGTAGTAGTAGTAGTAGTAGTAGTAGTAGTAGTAGTAGTAGTAGTGGAAGAAGTAGTCCAAACAGCTGAAGATGGGTAGCATAAGACTGTGTCATCCACCTGTTGGTCGACAGCACAGGACCCGTCAAGGAGGTTGGTGTATTGTAGACATAGTTTGTTTTCCTGACTTCGAATTTGAGTTGATGGAGGAGATGTAGAAGCAGTGCTTCCATTCTTCCTAGAGCTGGTTCGGAGGTTTGGAAGGAGACTTGAAGACTGATTGTCCTTCACGGTGTTAGTTATGAAGTCAAGGAAGGAACACTGAGGACATACACGCTCTTCATGTCTAAATCTTTCTCCTGCATATGCATCCTCACTTCTGCCAAACAGGTCGTAAAACTTACAAGCACTTTGGAGAGCCATCATGCCTTGTTGTGCATAAGGTGCGGAACACTGACCATTGACCTCTTCCGGAAATTTGCGAAACTAGTGATGGTTCACGAGTTGTGAGACGCCTCCCTCACCAGAAATGTTGCTCTGGATGTGTGTGGAAGTAGGCCGTCCTCTTCAACAACAACTATGAGGACGAGAGAGAGAGAGTGAAGGTTTGTCGTCCTCCCACTACTCACTACAGCTTGTTTACACCCTCAGCTCACATATTTCTGAAAGGCAGCTAATTCTACTGCATAATTACAGGGCAGGGACCAAGCCTTGCGTATTGACGATAACACATTACTTCTGGCACGAAACTCCAGCGACGCAATCCTGTGTCACTATGACAACCACTGTGGTTTATGGTTGTGTGTGTGTGTGTGTGTGTGTGTGTGTGTGTGTGTGTGTGTGTGTGTGGGGGGGGGGGGGAGGTTACAAAATAGATGTTTTGAACCATCGTGTCGAGCGGTGAGGGAAGCGATAGCCGCGCCTGGGTGAGGTTTCGGGGATGACTTGTATCGCTTCCTGACACAGTTATAGAAGACATGATCGGTCGCCTGTATCAGTGACCGCGGAAGTCGTCGTGAAGTGGCGAGGAACTACACATAACTGTGTGTTGACTGAAGATTCACATTTACTTTAATGTTTCATACGAATGAAATAACTCAGCACTAGACTATGAACTTATGTCAACCAGACTATATGGTTAAGGATGAAAGTTAAAGTTACATGATAAGAAAAGAGTGTATATAATCCTGTTATGGGGAGTGATGTTATAGGTCGTTAGCTTAATGATAAGGATGAATTATTCTTCTATGAAAGCATCACATAGGAAGACGAACATCTTTCTCGCCTCTGAGAACACGTACCTCCTCGATTTGAAGATGTGGTGTAAACAAGAATTTACACTTCGCGAGAAATAATTTGAGTTGATCAAAACCCAGCATCTTAAACAGGCTATTGAATACTAAGTGCATCATAAAAGGTAGAGAGAGTATGTAACAAAGAGGAGGAGAATTATTTGTGGTGTCTAAGCGAAGTAGATTAGAACATTCTTGGAAAATACGACAGTGGGAAGTACGAGCCTTCGTGGGTCGATGGATTCTTGAGTGGGGTGAGTAGCGCGACCAGGGACAGGGTGCAGGCTCCTCCCAGCCTGGTGTCCGTCCACCTACCTCTCACACCTCCCATCACGCAGCCATGGTGCTCTCTTGTCCTTTGTTGTGGTTTTCCTGATGTGGAAAGCTGAATATTTATATTTTGTTCATGATGTTTGAGTCATATATAAATGATATGACCCAAGGGTCGTACCGTCTCTCCCAAGAGTTGAACAGTCACGTTACGTGTTCCAGGCCTCAACCACAAGTGTGAAGAAGGAACTCTCCCATCTGCGTAAGTGATGAACCACTAAACCACATTTGTTATGTAAACATCCAGACCACGTGAGGAAGGAACCATTCATTATAAGCTTATATAGAGTAGGATGCTAGTTATGATGCGCCTGATGGTCTGGTTGTCATAGAGTACGATGCTAGTTGTGAAGCTCTTGAGGGTCTGTCTGTAGGTGTATATCTACGAACTCAGGTTTAAAGATTCTTAAAGCCATAGGTCCTAGTAAACCAGACTTAGTGTGGAGATGTACGAGAAAGACAGTTCATAACTACTGCATCAGGTACTTCCTTTTGGCTCAAATTAATAGACTTTAAAGACTCTTAGATCAGCTGCTAGAACTTTGTAAACCTCTAAACTGATGATCAATGAAAGGGATCCTTGTAACCATCTAGGGGCTGGAAAATGAGTAACTGAATAGATTAAAAATAATGTGGATATAAGGGGAGAGATAATCTAGATTACTTGATGTAATTAATTTTAGTCGAGTGCTTTGGTATTCATATATACTGATGTCACCACAGAAGGCTAGCAAAGGATGATGGCAATTATCGTAGAAAGTTGTCATAAAATAGATTTACCAATGAACTGGTAACACTGAGTTATTCTTACAGTAGAACAAGAACTTGAAAACTGTCATCATCTTGCTATATGCAAACAACGACCCTCCACCAGTCACAGCCTAAGCTGGCACCCAGCAACACTCAAACTCCTGGAGCCTCCACCCAGCAGCACCAGGAGCCTCCACCCAGTAGCCCCAGGAGCCTCCACCTAGTAGCCCCAGGAGCCTCCACCCAGTAGCCCCAGGAGCCTCCACCTAGCAGCACCAGCAGCCTCCACCTAGCAGCAGCCAGAGCTCATGCAGTACTAAGCTATCCTTAGGTTTTCTATATCACTTTAGGAGAAATAAATGTTAATAACTTCGCCTTCGTGGCGCTGTTAACGGCCATAAACTCGTTACACACACAGACACACACACACACACACACACACACACACACACACACACACACACACACACACACACACACACACACACACACACACACACACACACTGCCAGCGTTCTTAGGTTGCTGGGTCTGAATGCTTATGTCTCCTTTTACACCGTGCTACATTGCCGTTCCCAGTAAGAGATGTCCCACACGTACAGTGCCAACGCTGCCCTCCGTCCTTCAGAGGTGCCTGAGGTTCGCCCCTTGACAATATGTTGTCAGCATATCAATCTATGTAAGATACACCTCACCATCAAACTGACTCAGGAGAAATGCACCACTTGATAATCTCTCTCTCTCTCTCTCTCTCTCTCTCTCTCTCTCTCTCTCTCTCTCTCTCTCTCTCTCTCTCTCTCTCTCTCTCTCTCTCTCTCCCTTGGGGTTGATTTACTCTGCCAGCTGGTGTAGGCCTGTATTGATTGTCGTTGACCTGCAACGACAGGTGGTGCTCTATATTACCATCTGGTGATGGTCTGTCCTGACCGATGGTGTTAGTCTGTGTTGACAGTTGGTGTTACTCTGTCCTGACAGCTGGTTATCGTCTCTACCAACAGTTGGTCTGGTCTGCTGGAATGTCTAATGTTTATTTGTACAGACAGCTGGTGCATTATGCTCAAAAGATTAAATGTTTGTCATACCGACAGCTGATACTCATATACCGATTTCTTGTCTACTGACAGATGGACACAGTTTGACCGGAGAGTTCAAGTTGTATATGAGAGTTGATGGAGGCGAGTAATAAGATAATTCTAGGGCTTAGTGTCAGCTGGCTTTGGTCTATGATGGCATCGGGTTACACTGACAGCTGTACTTACAGCTGGTGTTGCGGTGTAGCGACAGCTGGTTCTGTTGAGTAAGCTGCCATGTCCTACAGCTGGGTGAAACCTTCGGTCCCCAGCTGTCATGAGACATGGCCGCCGGCACACTGCCTCCACAGCTGGCACAGCCAAACAGACGGTGGCTGTAAGTTGCAGCTTAATCTTAACAATTTCCATAACGTTGCTCGATATATTCTAGGTTTCTTTCCGCTCTTACTCGAGCCACACAGCGCTAGCCAGGGTTCAGCAGCAGCTCTGTCTCTCTGCCATGAATGAACGTTTACATAAATGCATACTTATGTATCCATATGTATACATATTAGATCATTAATCACGTTATATATATGTTTATAAAAATCCTGAAGAAGCTTATATTTGCATCGTCTGTATCTCAGAGATATATAGCAAGAAATGGAGACTGGAATATAGTGTGTGTCTATGGCTGGATACATGAGCATGACTATTGTTGCATTACATGTCTACATATATATATCCTGCATGGAAGTATAGAGTAAAGCTTTCACTAAAGGGACGGAGCTCTAGACTGATATCAATGAAGGCTATACACCTACTTACAACATGTCCTCTCACGGAGTATAGTCAACGGTAATACAGTATTCGGCAAAACTTTTACTGACAAAGAAAGCAAATGAGGATTATTGTTGCTCAATATCCCACTGAGGCGGTGACAGTACATAAACACATATTCCAAGTATTTACTGATGCCTCACCAACAGATCAATAAGAAAATAATGATCATTCATCAACACACTAATAATGGGGAAGTGATATTTGGATGTGAGGGTAGAAGACACTAGTTATTCACTGATACACACATCAAAATACAATTTTTGATGAAAAAGACAAAAAGATAAAAAAAAAGTGTTCTTTGACTAATAAAGGACGATATATGTTCAGTGACACATGATTAAAGTGGTCTGGTCCCTCACTGACATCCATTAAAATCGATCGTCATTCACAACAACACCAGCTCGGAAGCAGATATCGTACAAGACGATATTTCCTCGGCCAAAGTCCGTTCGATGACGAGTCATTCAGAGTGACCAAGACGCCTCGTAAACACACATGATAATCGGCAACGTTGGGGCCACTAAAGCACCTGTCAGAGGTACGATGACTCCTCGCCTGACCACTGCCCGAAGGAGGAGTCTTCGTGCGTTCGCCACAACAGGATAAAGTCACTGATCAATTACTGACACATTAGTTAAGGAATAATGGACGTACACGGTCCCTGCAGTCTACAGCTGACGTACACGACCCCTGCAGTCTACAGCTGACGTAAATCCGCCTACATTTTAAGGAAATTCATTATTCAGTGAATCCTGATCGTGAATAACGATCATTCATCTAGAATGTATGATTGTATTGGTGATAGGTCGTCCATAAAGACGCAAGCTAAAGACCAATGATCGTTAATTTCCACAGGAAATGAAAGACAACGATCGTTCACTGACATACCAGTTAAAGAGTCACGCTCATACAAAGACACATAACTCCAGGATATTTCTTTCATCATCTTCACACCTCTTAAGATACATTAAACAAACAGTAAGTCAATAACCAAGGGGTAACCTCGTTAAATGACGATAAATGTAATTGAGCATAATTTCCCGGGGACAAAGACAGTGAATACTTCATTCCAGTACGTCAGGAGGAATATAGTAGTGAACCACAGATTGCAAATTACTGGTAGTGAAGGTGAGATGGTTATGACGATGATGTTACACGACTGTGACGCAAATCTGACGTGGTTACTGAGACTATAACGCGTGTGAGCTTCGCTGGATAGAATTGTTACATCTCTTTCTGGAAGGTATGACCAACTGTGACTGATTTCTGAGGGTTATGACATAGCTCTGTGCGGGAGACGTTACATGATCCTTCATTTTCGAGGCTGTGACGTAAACACAACTTGGTTGTGGGGACTATAACTGTGATGCGGGTGTGGAGGTGGCAAGTTGTGAAGGGGAAAGTATATTTCGCCTGTAGGGATTTGTGGCCCGCTAGCCGCAGGGTTACTCGGCGTTCTCAACACGAACTGACACTTCCTCATCCGACCTTCAGCGAAGCAGAAAAAGTCTCCTCAGTCTTTGAAAAACAAAAAGCTGGATGACTGTCATTCGTTGCACCAGCAGCAGCTGATGCTGCCGCCGCGCCACCAGCTGTAGATGTGCAGAGACGTTAAAAAAGTTTGAGATGATACATGTCCTGCTTGTTCGTTCCATGTGTACGAGAATACGTGTGTGAGGGGAAAGAAAGGGGCAAGGGAAAGAAGAGAAGAGAGAGAAAGAGAAAGAGAAGCGAGTGTATATATATATATATATATATATATATATATATATATATATATATATATATATATATATATATATATATATATATATATATATATATATATATATATATATATATATATAATATATATATATACTTCTCCTTCTCTTTCTCCACGGGGAAATGAAACGTAGTAAGTTCCCAAGAGTACTTTCGTGTAATAACCACATCAGAGGAGGAGGTACAAGAGAGAAACACAAGTCAGTTGATATACTTCACATATCATGTCCAGGACGTACATGTAAGACATCCTTAGACGACCAGCTATGACGTCTCTACCCACTAAATCTGACGGGACAGATGTCTTCCTTCAGGAGCGATATGTGTGTCGACGTGCGTCGCCTCCTGATGCAACGAGACATCAGAAAATCCACATAAGTTGTGAAGTGTTGCTCGGAACTACTACCACCGGTCAGCTGGTGTCATCTCTCCCTTTGCTCTCCCGAGACTGTCTCATAAAAGATATATAGCCAGACATATAGAGAAAAACACATATTCCCACTAAAGACGAGAAAACGTCAAGTAAACTTGAGAAAAATAAACCAACGTCTCACATATAAACATGGAAAAAGTTCTTTTATCATTTCCTAAAGGAAAAGGCAAATTGGAATTCAGAGGTCACTCACCAGTTGACCTTATCTTGATCTCCAAATTATGTGGTATCAAGTACAAGATGACTCCTGAATCCTCAGTGTAATAGGATGGTGTATGACTTGTATCTTTAAAGCGTTATGGGATCAAGGACCTCTCCCATGAACGTTAAGGATTAGGAAGCTACAGAATCCTAAAGTCACCCAGCAGGAACGGGCGTGCCACAGAAGAGGATACGAATCCCACTGTTGTGGAATGTCTATTTCTCTGATCCTCTTACCCTTATCCCAGAGGCTCACACATATGCAAATGACTGCACTCTAACTTTCCCTTTGAGGAGAGGAGACGCTCTATGTAATGCAAATTACCACAAGTGCAGCTGCAACCTCCTGAGGCAGGTTAACGGCAAGTAACATGTGCCGTTGACGACATACATATGATCATGATGTACAGTCTTCACGGCCGTGTACGGATGGCAGCGGTTTTGATGTCTTATTGGGAAAAAAAGGACAAGAAATGATGATAATGATCATACATCTTAACCCTCACGTGAGTTATCATGATCCAATTACACCTGTAGCTGATGGGTACCTGGCAGTTATATGTCACATTCCAAATATCTTACGAAAGTAAGATAACAAAACTATATATGAAGCACAAGTCTGATTACACCTGTGATCTACTGCAGAGAAATGGTCAACGTAAACACTTCCATGTTAACAAAACTTTCAATAAACGCCAGAAAGCTATCATGGGCCTGCATTATACCCTAGGTTGTATCTAAGTTTCTTTTCATTCGTTAATCATCATCCTCTCCATCGATTAAACAAGGAAACGTGCCAGTCTGCCGCCTCTCCAAGGTCATAACGACAGGCGATATTGCTATCATCACTCCCAGATGTTCTCTGGTGTTAACCATATCGAGGATTCCAGGTCCACTCCCGAAACAAGTCGTAAAAGATACACTGTAAAGAATGTTTGTAATATTAAAGGAAGATAAACTATCGGGATTGTAAATGAAAAAGAATAATACTCAAATGATTTTAAAAGTATTTAAGGGAGAACGTTATAATAGACCTGCCGGTGATTACTGGTTAATTGCCTGTCAGTGTTGCCTATCCTACTGACCAGATATTTGTGTTTGTTGTTTTTGCTTTTCTTCACTATAGGTATTGGTATATGAACACAAGGGTGCCTCTACGCCCTTCCCTAGTGCTACGTACATCTTGGTTCGCTACAGAAATTTACCTCTGCAACAGATAAACACAATTCCTCTGACAATGCTCTGTCAACTTCGTGTGATATCGGTGGCTGATATGGAATTGACCATATATACTGTACAGGTAGGGAGTCCAGTACTCGTGGGGCGCCATATCTTGCATAAACAGAGGTTGTCTGATCCATGTTATGTTGTAACGTTGCATCATCAGAGTTAAGCTTATTCTGTCACCCCGGCTTTATTATGGCTGTATGTGGTCTCACCCTAGACTCATCATGCGTATGATGAGTCCATCACCCTAGCCTTGGTCTGTCACTCTAGCTATAGCCAGCCTGTCACCTAGCGTCAAACTGCTGGTAAAACAAATGTTTGATTTTGCTTTCGACATATGTAGTGAACCGATCAAGTTTTGACAGAATAATGTCTGTAAATCTGCATAGTTTATATCTAATTGATGTGATTGCATTTTCACGCGGGAATGTTATTAACCAGAATATTCCAATTTCGTTATCCTCTCACTTTTAAACTGTTTAGAGACTGTTAAAACTGTACTTATGATGGTTGAATTGTTTATCATTTATGCTTTATATAAAGTGATGCTTGAAATCGCATAAACTTTAATGGGACAATTAAATCAATCTATTTTTCTGTTAAAAGTCAAGAGTATTTCCCATAAATGTTTCTAATCATTTGCCCCTTTGCCTGTTATAAGCTAATCTTTTGATAAATTCCTATAAAAAAAATTGCACGTTCACAAGCGGTGTGTGTGCGTTTAACATCTATTTACTTAATTGCAACGCAAACATGGCAAGTGATAATGGCTATAGCACTCTCCATCCAATGCTGTCTGCACTTATCTGATCCCGGCTGGTAACCAGGTCAGCTTTGTCCTGATCAACACTTACAAAATTCACAGACAATCGTTCCGTTTGAAGGTTATATGAACAGTTCTCTCATTCTGCTTCCTCTGTCTTTCTCCAATGAACTGTGATAACGTTGACCATGACCTTCAAGTACATCAGTTGTGACCAAGTGTTGGCCAGCTCGTGGCAGTGTCATTCTGCCACTCATACGCAGTGTACAACCTACGAGTTCTAGGGATGAAGGTCAAGATGTGTTCTACAGCACTGCCACCAACATGTACACATCGCGCTGTCATGAAGTCCTCTTACATGTTATGCTCCGCCCATAGATACAAAGATATATAGAATTCAAATCACTTTATCATGAGTTACGGAGAATATTTGCAAAATTAAGCCTTGCACCCACAACATCTTCAACATTACATGCTGTTGCATGAGTTCTTGTGACTTCTAAACCAGCAAAAGCCTTGCAAGATCCACAACATCAGGATTTGTTACAGAAATACTTGAGCCTCAGAGACAAGTGAACATACCAGATGGATCTTGACCGTCGACGGCTGGTGCAGCAGCTGTAGAATGTCCTTACCAGGTAGGAAGGAGGCCACTACGAGAAGCTCACCATCTGGAGCTGCTGAAGTGGACGACTTAGATCGGTAGATGATACAAAGACAATGATAAGAAGAGACTGCACGAACAACGACAGTGGAAGTAAAAGTGAAAGTATATAAGAAAAAGAAAACGGTAAAGCAGGAAAAAGTAGAATGAGGCTAAAGGATAAGAAACAGAATACAAGAGGACGACCAAGCGATGAAAATACAAAAGAAAACAAATAAAGACAATAATGGAAGAAGGAGAAGGAAGAAAAATCCTGACAAGATGGCGACGTCCGGATGAAAAGACGATAAAAGTAAAGGATAAAGAGAACGAAGTGAGGTGAGGTTGCTTGTCCCTGTCTGGACCCTGCCTTGTACCCTTATGCAAATTTGGATGCTCAAAACTCCTAACATGTTTACCTGCGGGGTAAAAATTTACACCGCTCGTGTGCGCTAGAAAAGATTTCAGGAGAGAGATGGACTTAGATTAGACGAAAAAGTGAAAAACAAAAGCTAAATGAATATTTCAACTGTTGTAGTCTAACATGGTCGGCCAGAGGATGAGGTACTCTCCCTGAGACATGATATGTGACCATCTGTACACACAATGTGATTTTCTCCTTTATAGTCTCCTGATGTAGTCGCGTCATACGAGTTACCCTGGCTCTTAACCTTGTACATAAGTACCATGTGTATAAACACACACACACACACACACACACACACACACACACACACACACACACACATACAATCCAGTTTAAGTGTGTGTGTGTGTGTGTGTGTGTGTGTGTGTGTGTGTGTGTGTGTAATGAAGTAAAGTGGTTGCCTTTTAATCACCTGATGTCTCCATTCATCCGTGTCTCTTACTTCCCAAACTCTTACAGTTTCTTGTGGTATCCGTGTCATCTATTATTCAGAAGATCGTCTTTAATATTCCACGCAAGATGGAGGTCAATATTTACATGTAGTTATGTGAGGTCATTAATCAAAGTGATAGTTGATACACACCCTGCCTTCCCACCCGCTGCCCACTGTTGGTTGATTCCTGTAATGAAGTCTTGGTATATCTCTACTTCCTTCTCTTTGGTCGCTAAACACAGACTTCATAATTATTTGCCTTTCTTTCTTTATATATCCTTCAATATAAGACATTAACTGTTAATTACTTATCAAGTGAACGTAGAAAACATATATATATATATATATATATATATATATATATATATATATATATATATATATATATATATATATATATATATATATATATATATAGATAGATAGATAGATAGATAGGGCTGGAGTCTGTAACTAAACAAGGCTATGCACCCATGTCATTCACACATCATGAATAAGATCTCACCGTAGTGTCGTTTATCCCTTGAAAATTACACGTAAGAATAATCCTTAGACGCATCCATCCTTCCCCTACCTGGAAGTAATATCAGGACACATTAACGCTACAGTGAGAAGAAACTTATACTTATAAAGATAATTGGAATCAGGTATATGATATCCTTACCAGGTAATAACCGTCCAGCGTCACTGTCCCAACATCTTCGTTGCTGTACAGGACAATCCAGCAACATCATGTGACACTTCACAACTGATGATGAGAGCTGGTGCCTCCCTCCTTTCCTCTCTCCTTCTTATCTTCCTCTTCCTCAACACATTTCCCCTCAACAAACCATCCCTCGTAGATTCTTTCCAACACCCAAAACATTGCGCCTCAATCAACATGAAGGAGAGATGTTCGTGATTTCATCTATATCCTGCAACACCAACATTACAAGACGTGCATCATTCAACGTACTGGCTCAGCTCAGCGGAATGACTTCTGTAAACACTGACTTCATATACATCACAAATTATATAAATTCTCAACGAGAAATTATTATTCTGTCATCCCAGCTGGCCGTGACTGGAGCATGCTTTCTGCCCTGACAATTACTGTACAGAAAATGAAACATACTGCAAATATACACATTTAAACATTCCCGTAAAACATACTTTGCCTGAACATTAATTACAAGTACCATCTGACTTGTTCTAAAGGATCGATATGGACTGACGATTCTGTTTTGCTATAGCCCATTGCTTCTCAGCACGCTGGTATTTTTCAAAGTATTTGTGTACGCTCAAAGCCGATTTAACCAATCGGATTAGCAATTGCTCTTCCTCATTCATATTGCTGTTCCTGATGTTTATTCTGCATAAGCCAAATAGCAAAACCGGCATGATAGCGGAATTCCATACATATCAAAAATATCTGTTCAAATGTTATGGTCACATAAACATGTTCCTCGTAAATCATGGTGTGTTTTGAGGAAAATATTGATATGACGTGTAAACTCGTAAGCCCAGCTTACTGGTACATATTGAGTAGATTAAGATACAAATATATTTACAATTCAAGTAGCATTTGAAATTAGGATTTAACGATGTGAAACCAAATATCATGTTCTCTGTTAGTAATGTTGGATGATAATATAATTACTACGTTCATTGATTAAATGTTACACTCCAGTAATAGTGGGACTAAATAGAAGAAAATCATGAACATAGAGGAACACATAGAATAAGATACCATTAACACATACACCAGAGGAGGTAGACAGATCATAGATAAGAATCTAATCCAACAAGGTAAGTAATATTGGGGAGTACTGATCACCTTGTGTGGTATACTTTCGTATATACATACATCATTAGATATATACCTTTACTACGTGATCAACATGGCCCAGCAATGATCACAGAAGATATCCAAAATAGGAATCATTTCATGACGGCATCAAACGCGTCCTGGACACCTAAAGCCACAGAAGAATGTTTGTGCAGTAAGGGAGGCCATCATTTATCAAGCAGGCTGGCGTACTGAATTCTCTTTCTGATCGAATCCAAACACTGCTCCATCACAGAGAGGATGACCAGAGACAACCCGAGTGTACAGTCCCACAATATTTCACCATATCGAAGACACTGTCACAAGTCCATAGTTCTTAGCACTGTAGGAGATAATGTTAGCTTCCTCTGCAAGGGAACAGAGTACACCTTGGCACAAGTAGGTAAGCCCAACTCTAAATCTAACACGGAGCTACACGAGGATTGACCGTTATAACACCGCCTTCTTCCCTCTAACATCAGAGATGCGGAACTCTACCTGCTGTCATCCGTCCTTCTTCTCCAAACAATTTACCTTTGAAATTCGGTTTCACTTGTTGCCATCGTTCACATGGTGTCTCCGAACACAAGCTTCTTTCCGAGGCTCGTTCACTCTCACCATCTGTGTCATTTCCTCTTTTCCTACACCCACGACAAACTTACACTGAACTCTGATTCATTACTTTATTCTTTTTCTTACCTTATTTCCTTTCATGCGTGATGACTGGGGCACGTTTTGTCAGTGCCAAGACAGTTTGTGTACGTTTTAAGTTGTAAATTTGATATAACTTAAAATAAGGAGATTAGATATCAAAAACATTAGTGAAGTGATAAGAGATTGTAAATGATACAAAATTGATTACCTCGGATAACAAGGAATGAGTTTGTCTTCATCAACTTCAATATCACCTTGCAAATAGCTTTCCTGTTATCTATATGAAGCCAGCACCTTGTTGGACATTAGTCTTTTACTAGGACAAACGACTTTTGTCAACAGCTCTGTGAGCGAAACATGCATTAAATAATATTTACTTACGTCAAACGTTTAAAAGGTAAAAGTCTTTTCAGGAATGTTATTCTGATCGAACGGAGAAAACACGTTACTATTCATGGCTCGATTTCAGGCGAGATCCTGACACAAACGAAAACCCTCTTTGGTAATATGAATACTTCTTGAACCTGCTATCTCCTTAGGTACGTTACTCGTAACTTTTTAAAACCTGTTGTTGCCGGAAACACAGAAAAAAATATGTCATAAAAACAGTGGGAGGAAAACGGCACCCGTCTAGCCAGAAGCGTTGCTGGGAGAACAAAGATATCGAGATTCGGCAGGTAATATTGTCTTCGAGAGAGAGAGAGAGAGAGAGAGAGAGAGAGAGAGAGAGAGAGAGAGAGAGAGAGAGAGAGAGAGAGAGAGAGATTCCTCATATACCAGAGTATCATGGAAGCTATCACAAACCTCAAGATTTGTTTTTAGCTTTAAATCGTTCGTGGTATGACTGTGGCACATCGTCACCAGAAGGAGAATCTGACTCAATCAAAAGTCTCGTCGTATGTTGTAACTCCTCGTAATAAACGCCAGTCATGGCATCTTAACAGTTCTGTTAACTTATAAATCTTATATGATCTTTCTTAAGAAGATAACTGGGGAGATGCTCCTGTCTCTGATGAGCGTATAGCAGAGGTTATTGTGAATGATTTAGAGGAAGTTTCCCTTCTCGTCTGTCTCTTGTGCTCTATCATTCAACCATTCCTCACCAGAAGCCACTCTGGCGAGAACTCGGCATATTGAATGTGAAAAAAAAAATTTCCAACTCTCATTCGGCTTTCTTCTCCACACAAAATCATTGCAGATATATTGTTCGTGAGGAGAAGCGTGCTTTATCCCTAGGAAGAGCAATAGTCTCTTTCATTCTTTCACAAATAGACCTTTCTGGTCTTAAGCCAAAAGCATTCGTAATAGCTTCTGTCTGTCTTTCTATTTTCCCTCTTCTCCAACGATACAAAGACAGTTTCTCTGTATAACGTTGCATCGTTTTTTCA
The DNA here is from genome assembly GCF_036320965.1 of Panulirus ornatus. Classification (NCBI taxonomy): domain Eukaryota; kingdom Metazoa; phylum Arthropoda; class Malacostraca; order Decapoda; family Palinuridae; genus Panulirus; species Panulirus ornatus. The sequence continues at coordinate 75,550,729 of NC_092226.1, read as the reverse complement.
CTTTTTTTATCCGCTTTCTTTATACTGAATGAGTCTCACATTCCTTCATCCTCTGACGCACCCCTGGCTAATCCTATACACCTTCCTGTAATCTATTTTTAAGCATTCCAAAACACTTTACTCTCTCCCTTTCCCTCTCCCTCCCTATCCCTCTCTGGACACGAGAAGGGACCAGTTAGCATCCCTTCTTGTGTTTCGAAAGAATGTGCTTTTGATCATCCACCTCTGTATCCTTGCCAATTCAGTTTCTAGAAATAATAGAAAACTCCCTCTTCTTGGACAGATGCATTACTGCGGCTTATCCAAAGGAAGGATGTTTTAACCATTCCAACTACCGTCTTGTTTGTCTAACTTTTAACTCTTTCGAAAATCTTTGAATCTCTTCTCAACTCTAACTCCTGAACCATCCTGAATTTCAATGTCTCTCTGATCCTCTCAGATCAGCAGTATGGCTCTCCAGGACCCACCGGTGATATCCAGTTCTATGTTTTTGATATTAGATCATTCTTACAGATCATAAAGAATTCCTATATCATATAGCCTTGCTCTTGTCTCTCGAAAACTTTCGACAGGACGTGAGATTAAGGTCTAATCTCCAAGCTTTCCTCTTCTGGCTTTCCTCCCTCACTTTGTTCTCTCATGTCTAGTTTCCTCCCTGATGAACCTCCTTTCGTAATCACTGGTGGATGAACCTCTTCCTTTATCCCTCTCAACAGCAGTGTTCTGCAGGGCTATGTCACGTCTCTTATCCTCTTTCTCATCTTCATTATTCATTCCTTTCTTGCGCAAATATTCCCTTGCACTTGTATCCTAAAGACTCAGCACTGCTTTACTCTATTACTTTCTATTTCAGATTCTCTTTCTCGATCAACATCTCATCACAACTGTATCTATGAACTCAGATTTGAATATAATTTCCCAGTGAACAGCTTATCACCTTTGAAACTTCCTATCTCTATGTCTCTTTCTAAAACTTATTACAAGTTTTCTCCTCCTCTCTTGTCTCTGAAACTTTGCCACTAAATAAAAATACTCGGTATCACTGTCATATGTAATCTGTCTTAGAAATTTTAATCCCATGTTAAACAAATATCTATGTATGCCCAAAAAAGTACTGGATGTCATTGTTTGTTGTGGATTTCCTGGTACCAGATGTGGTTGGTCATCTTTGGTGTAACAAGTGGCATTGCTAGCATGATATGTTGAATCCTCGGTGTGACGTGTTGTTCTCCCTGATATATGATATTTCAGATGCGACTTGAAGTAACCTTGTGTGACAAGTGGTATTCCTGATGTGGTAGTAAGTAGTCCTGATGTGGCAAGGGGTATTCCTGGTATGGCAAGTGGTATTCTTGGTGTGGTAAGTGGTATTCTTGGTGTGGTAAGTGGTATTCTTGGTGTGGTAAGTGATATTCTTGGTGTGGTAAGTGGTATTCTTGGTGTGGTAAGTGGTATTCTTGGTGTGGTAAGTGGTATTCTTGGTGTGGTAAGTGGTATTCTTGGTGTGGTAAGTGGTATTCTTGGTGTGGTAAGTGGTATTCATGTGACAAGTGGTAATCCTAGTGTGAGTTACGGTAGTGGTGGGACTCTAGGGAGAGTGAGTGAAGCCTAAACAACCCAAGCCATGTCCTCTGCTGCCCTGGCAACCCGCCTTAAGGACCGGGAACCGTGTCCAAAGTCGTATGGCTTCGGGCTACTCTTTCTTTTGGCATTACCACAGCCTCCGTCTCTCAGTACAGCCGCAGGGAACAATTCCCAAGGCTCCCCCAGCAGTCTAAGCTCTTATGGATTACAAGAAGAAAAAGAAATACATAATCATCCAGCTTTTTTACTCACAAAACGTAAAATCTACCATATCCTCGGGGTGTCGTATATCATTATCTTACGGAGGTGTTCACGTTGACTGCCTCTGTAGGTCAAGGTATTTCATCAATCCCATAACGGGTTCTTTTGATTTGAGACATGACGTGTGAGAGATCTGGGATCGAAGGTCCATCATTTATGGAAAATCCCGGTCATTCCCTCACAGTTTCTCTGTTACTAATTACTAGTATGCCATGTGTTATTCATTACTAGTATGCCATGTATCTCTTCTGATTTACAATATTTTGGTTTCTTGCTGAACAACATCCTCTAATTATTGTCTTATATCACCCGCTGTTATAATCGTTAAATATTCGCGGTTATTTCTCTACGGTAGCTACAATTATCTTAACGATATTCCCAGTTATCATATCAGAGTACCCAGGTTATTCTGGTTATTCTTTATCATTTATTTCCCACTGGCATTTCAAAGTTATCTCAGGTAATCATTTTGCAGAATTTCAAATTATTAATGTCTTGTTCCCCACACTTCATATCCCTAATCATTACTCTGCATTATATAAGAATTCATTCACAGTTGCCTTAGGATACCGTGTGAGAGTAAGAGATGTGAAACAAAGATCAGATTATATGAAATCAAGGTCAAGAATGATAATAGATCAATAGACATCTATGAACAAAGGTTATAAATTTCACCTGAGCGTGTGTGCATGATGTACTACAGCGGGGTGTCAATCCAGATTCCGTGTAATCCTAGAGTTCCAAGAAAGTTGATGTAAATCCGTGGAGTATTTCGTGAGAGACTGAGAAAGTTCCTTAGCTTCAAATATTCGGACAATCTCTGATGTAAGGTATGGGCGACGCTACTTAAAGTATCTGAGGTTCTCAGTCTCCCTGACCGACCTTATCCTGGTTGCTGGCACCTCCTCCCTCGTTGTCTGGGGTACCTCTCTCTCTCTCTCTCTCTCTCTCTCTCTCTCTCTCTCTCTCTCTCTCTCTCTCTCTCTCTCTCTCTCTCTCTCTCTCTCTCTCTCTCTCTCTCTCTCTCTCTCTCTCTCTCTCTCTCTCTCTCTCTCTCTCTCTCTCTCTCTCTCTCTCTCTCTCTCTTCACTCACGCCGGCATAAGATCTTGAATTGACGTAACAAATTGTAAGGTCGCAAAAGTCCTGCAGTGGTAAGAGAGTGAGAGAGAGAGAGAGAGAGAGGGAGTGAGAGAGAGATTAGAGTCTTCGTTAGTGTAAGATGGTCCCTCATGTTTGTGTATGTTGGGATCTGCCGACCTTATTTAAGGAGAAATGATACATCTCCGTGCTGGCCAACAGCTGTATGATGGATGTTGACGAAACTGGGGTGATTTATCATTCTGGTCATCCAAGAAGGACGACCTCAAAAAAAAAAAAAAGTCCCTTAGCAGATTAAGATGAACCAGAAGAGGATGACGGAACACAGCCACTATGGGACACGAGGACCATGAATCAGTTGGGTGCCGAAGTCAGTGTGTGAACAACCACAGAGATGAGACAGACCCGTGTACACTCAGCTCTGTGTTACCTACTCTAGCGTCGTGCTGATCCTCATTTTGTTGCAGCTTTCATATTCACTCTTTCGATGATGCTCATCCCAGAGGACATGTCCACCCCTCACTCTTCCCTCCACTGCCTACTACACAGACACTGATCCAGCCACTCAAACTGCATATTCTTCACAGTTCTCTGGAGAGATCCCTCACATTCCTACACAATATTTCCACAGATTCCTATGACCAGCAGGACTTTTCAAGTGTACCTCACGTGTATTCGGATTTATGTCCATAAAGACATAGCTGTATATCAATCTCCAGTTTCTCTATCGAGAATATTGTGACTCTTCATCTGTCCGCCACACATATATACCATAAAATAGTTAGACAACACTGAACTGCACCAGCTTCGTGTTGATCTTTACAAGGCAGTTTTTAGTAGTGTATTCAATTAAGTATCTAAAACTCTTTATTAAGATGCTACAGATCGTCTCAATTGATGTTGATTGATGTTTACTAACCTTTCACTGCAATGAGAATCAAAATAATTAATTTTCTTTTCTTCATTGGCCGTATTGTCTCCTGAAATAGATAGCAAAACTTTCATTTTACGACAACATGATATCTTGTATGAGAGATCCAGGCTTCAGTTGGTGCCAGGTCTAACATCTAAGCCAAGTTGTCTTTAAGTGTGAGAGTAGGAAATGTTAGAGCAACGTCTTCATGCAGTATTTCATGAGCTTCAGACATCACTGCAAGACAAGTGCTTGCAAATTTTATCTTGTACAAGCGCTGCAAGTTTTCAAAAATGTTGAATGATAAAGGAGTCGAGTGAGAACAGAGAAAAGAAGTGAGAAGAGGGAAGAGAGAGGGAGGAAGGTGTTACAGAAGAGACAGAACGAGGAGAGAGGAAGGAGAGAAAAGAATGAAATTGGCGAAGACCGTGGAAAGTGAAGTAAGAAGAAGGATGAAATAAAGATGGATGGACAAAAGAAGAGAAAGAAAAAAGAATGAAAATCAAAGGATAGAAAGAGCGAGTCAAATGAACATTACAAAAAGGAAATGATGTGGAATTATTCAGAGAAGAATGATTTGTAAGTAAAAAGTAATGAAGTAATAGAAAAAAGGAGGAAAGAAAAAGAGCAAAATGAAAAGAATTGAAACTGCTGGAAACAGAGGCTGAGTGAGTGAGTGGATTTACTCATTTGTTAATTACTGAGCTGTGTGCTCCGGGAGTCTGGGAAATGGCTAATGTGAAAGACTTACCCTCCTACTTGTTCCAGATACCCCAGCTTCTCTATCATGGCTTCCCGACCTTTTGTGCATCAGTAACGTAAAAGGGGAAAGAAAGGCGAAGAATGATTTGAGATCAGTACAGTGCATGGCATACATCAACATCTTAATAGACTTTCAAAAGCTGCCAAAGGTGTGGTAGAATCGGAAGGGCATGTCTGGACTACAGCAGTGTGTGTGTGTGTGTGTGTCTGTGTGTGTGTGTGTGCGTGTGTGTATGTGTGTGTGGTGTGTGTGTGTGTGTGTGGTGTGTGTGTGTGTGTGTGTGTGTGTGTGTGTGTGTGTGTGTGTGTGTGTGTGTGTGTAATAAGGTCTAGAGAGAGTGCGTACTGCGCCAAAGAGACTGAAAAAGATTTAGTGAGTGGTGTCAGTTGCAAGAGACTGCAGCTCACACCACCTTCATCACCTCACAAATGGACAGGGTCCTCACCTGCTCCCACACCAGCCAGCTCCCCCACCACTACATCAAGCCATCTTGAGGTCTCAGTATTCGTTTAAGGTATAAATCACGTACTGAGGAGACATTTTTATCGGACTCTTTATATTCTTGTGATTTCTTACGTCAATTTGCTCAGTTCGTGGGTTGTATGACATAGATTCCAGGCCCAGTTACCACAGCGGTGTCTCTTCATCTTCCTCGTTCAACACAATTTTCAAAACGTCAGAGAAAGCAATTGTAAATCTCCCTTGGATTGATGATCTAATCCTCTAACTCAAACTATTCATAAACTGATAACTGATAATAGAGTTATTAAGCTACGAGCAATTACCACACGATATTCAGCAGACAAATGCATTGTTGACCGACTTCAAGATAGCCAGCAGGGATACATCATGTAGAAGAATAACAACTGCTGAAGGTAGAAACAAGAGTTTTATATATATATATATATATATATATATATATATATATATATATATATATATATATATATATATATATATATACATAAAACTTAAGGATACAGACAATATATCTGGCAGCATCTCAAGATATGAGAATTACTTATAGTAAATGTCTTGATATAAAAGTATGCTGCAGGAAACGGAAGAGAAACATAGCAACGACTGATGCAAATATACAAGAAACTCTGAAGGTATGTACGCAGGAGTAGCAAGAATATGCTTCGTGAATTAGAAACATGATGTCTGAAGTCCAGTAACTGGTAAAAGTTAATAATTGTGACATAACACTAATATGACATCAAACAGCTATTGTTGATTTATTGTAATTGCCCTTTGCTCAAATGCCGAGAAAACCTCGTACATCATATACAGTTTAGTCGGTAGTCAATTAAATGCCTAAACTTATGCAGTATTTCTTAAACATTTTTTGGTTGTTACTGATTCGAGTAACGACATGAAGCTGCTTCGTTTGGCACACCACGCACCACCTCTGCACAGCTACGTGTGTGCAGACTCTGACCAACAAACAAACCCGCGACTTGTCTTACCCATGATGTAGCAGTGTAGGTGGACAGATTGAGACAGAGTAATCGACCTCCATCATAAAGATGTGGACGAAGGAAAGATCTAATCGACATCGAGAGTGTAACCACTTGTCGACAGTTCTAACTGCTCGTTTCTTTGTAAGAATGATTTGTGTGAGGTCATTTGCCCGCGGCAGTGCACCGTTATTTACGTCATGATCTGGTGTTACTGGAGGAGGTCAATGTTGGTGGACCGTGTGTGTAACCCAGGAGTGTAATGACATTTACAGCGTTATCTGACGCCATTTTGTTCCGTGTTAGTGTTGTGCTCAGCCAAGACTCTGTTTTTACATTCTAAAGACATCAAAACAAATTATACATACTGAGCACAAATTCACTGTAAACTTTTTGAAAATAATAAGTGAAAGCGAGAAGTGAATATGGTGAGGTTGTGATGGCAGTTAAACACTCTAAACAAGTCTCTGATCGGCTGTTATCGTGAAAAAAGGTAAGACGTTTTTAATGTTGAGTGTACTAGAGTTTGTTATGATTCTATTATGCTTTGTGCATTCGTCGTTGAGTTACGCAGCTGCAGTATCTTAAATCCGTCACTTGCTTCTTTATATCACATGTGTGAAGTTCTCCAGTACGGAGACCTCAGGTCTGTGACTGTTGTTCAAAACATTGCCTATGTAAACGGTCCAGCCAGGTGTTTAACAGCAGATGTCGTCCCAACTTGAACTGCAAAAACAAATAGAATCTGTTTAATCATTTGTTTGTAATTTCGCATGTTTTTTAAATCATGTTTAATTTACATATGTTGTGGGCAGCTGTATTTACTTTTGTTTTTGAGCAAATAAGTATTCGTGTTTAGCTCTGTTATGCACAGCTGTGTTCCTTTGTTCCACTTTGTGCGGTAAACGGGTACCTGGATGAGGCTGGTATGTGTGTGTGTGTGTGTGTAGGAGTAAAGAAATGATACATTTGTATAGACAAAGGTAAGAGTCGGGCAGACTGTGTGTTTGTGCGTGTGGATGGGAACACAGGCTACGGTAAGCTAAGAACTGTTCATCATGTATATCGCTGGATGACTGGGCCTCTCTGTGTTAGTGAGGCTCCCTGGGAACCACGTATGTTCCATACTTGTGCTACCATCGAGGACTTGGTTGTTTCTGTAGTTATTGTCTCCGTTGTCTTCTGGTTTCTGTCATATCTTTTCCGTTGCCACCCTTCAGTGTGCACCCACCTATTCTGAATCAATTTTTTTGTTGTTTCTCGATGTTTTCGACGTGTGTGAGTTGCATCACGACGCCTCAACACGGAAACAGAGTGTTAACACAGATTCATCAACACTTTACTTCTGCCAACTGTCATCAAAGGATATCAGATAATTAACATTTATGTTGTGCGCCAGTACAGTACAGTTAGTGTTGATAGAGACTGAAATGTTGGACTGGTGTACACCTGATGACCTTTAGGAGAAAATCGGAATTCTAAAGTGTGTTACAACGACCATAGAGGGTGGTCTGCAGTTCCAGAAGGTCATGTGAGAATTTCCACATTCATTTCCGTAAAGTTCAATCTGAAAATACATTTCCTTTTGCGAGGGGAAGGGTACTTTTCTATCAAGAAAAGGAAAAAAATCAGAAAATACTGAAAATGTAATTAGTAGAGTTAATTACGGTTAGGTTAGCGGTGTGGTGACGGGGGTTAGAGGAGGGGAGGAGAGCCTGACACGGTGGGAGGACGTGAGGGTGAAGGGTGATGGCGCGACCCTGGTCTATCTTTGTGCCAGCAGTATATCTACAACCATTACCCAGGTGAGGCTTACGTAAGAAATGTAGGGTCTCATTACTTCGTGAGAGGTATTCCCATGGTGTCACAACCCTGAGATAAACATGGAATGGCATGGTCCCCCGTTGTGGTAGCCCAGAATAGCGGGCAAAGTATGACATATTTCTTCATCAGTCGTGACCTGAGAGAGGGAGGGAACACGGCCGAAACGGGAGAGATACAATGTGAGGAAGAGGGAGGACATCCTTGGCTCTCACGACCAGCAGTGTAGCTTATAAAACTCAAGTATATCGGACTAACCACTTCCCTAAACCCATGTACCACCAGAAGTGATTCCTATGACCAGCTAGGACGAGGTAATGATGGGTGTTCATCTGTACCGTCAGTCTGTGTATGGTTAGAATGTTGGGTGTTCAAATACACGTGTTTCCATGAGTGGTTCCCAGCTCACCCGAACAATGATGTACAACCGTAGTGTTTCCTTCTGACGTATTAAGACCAATTAGGAAAGGATCTGTTATGAAGACCCTGTGTGTATCTCTTAATTGCGTATGGATTACAATACTCTAAATGCGTCTAAGTGTGTACCTCAGTTTCTCATCAATAGTTCTCACTGCGTCTTGTGGGGAATTCTCTAGTTGATAATCACCCGCTAGGCTGTTCAGTCCACCAAGCCTCTCGACGCTACATTGAACCGTAAACTAAGATGCATAGAACATGTCAACAACACCACCATCACATCAGGCAGCGAACGTTCCTATATCCTAGTGTGTATATATATATATATATATATATATATATATATATATATATATATATATATATATATATATATATATATATATATATATATATCTTTTTCTTTCTTCTTTTAAACTATTCGCCATTTCCCGCGTTAGCGAGGTAGCGTTAAGAACAGAGGACTGGGCTTTTTTTGGAATATCCTCACCTGGCCCCCTCTGTTCCTTCTTTTGGAAAATTAAATTATATATATATATATATATATATATATATATATATATATATATATATATATATATATATATATATATATATATGAAGTGGGAAACAGTTGCTGTGATCTGTGCCTTGATACAACAAAAATGATATATTCATAAATATATTTCGTACGATTCACTATGAAATATAATTATCAGACTATATCATTAAGGATATAATTATTCAATATCAGGCATTTAAATGTGCAATACTATTATCTACCTATCCAATTAAGAAATTAACAATTATTATTAACATTTTCATGCCGTTTGATGTGAAATATTATTATCTGATGATTTGATTAAGGATTTAATCATCCATATTTCATGTTGTTCAATATCTACCAATATCGAGAGAGCTAATTAAGGATTGAATCAGTCGTGTTTACCCCAGTGAATGTTGTCGTAAACTGACGTCAGTGTTGCTCTTGGAGCCACTTGCTCGCTGCAGTAAACAAACAAGCTCCAAACTCCAAGACGGTGAAATTCTGACGATGTGGTACGAGGCTGGCTGGGTTGGTGAGGTTATAATGGAGTTAACATTTATTTCAGTTGGGCTCTGAGATTACGGTAGTGAGGTTGAGAGTTTTGGTTGGGATGAGAGGTACGCCGATGAGATATGTTTGGCAAGGTTGAAATGTTTTCTTTAATGAGGTTGTGCTTATGCAAATGACCAAGTTGCTTGAAGGGGTTGTGAGGTTACGTCAAGATGGACCACTAGGTATTGTTGGTAAGGTCGGTGGGTTAGATCGTGCCTCACATGAACACTTGGTATGTACGAGGGGTTGGCTATACATGGGTGGCAGGGGTTACCTGTTGAGGCTGTGAACTTTTACGTACGAATAACATTAATTACGTTGGTAAAGATTAGAAGTCAAGCTTGATTGTGTGCATGACTGTATGCCCAACACCGAGAGGTTTAGTCAGGTAGGGTTGAGAAGTTGGTTGTAAAGCTGTTGAAAAGTTGTCGTATTAGAGGTCGGGCATTGTAACCTTTAGTTAGCACCGTCAGAACGTAGGTTTGTATAGGTCCCAAGATTAGATCCGTGACGATGAAACGTAACACAAGTGAATAATTGATTACCCAGAACGGGAACGCTATTATATCATGAGTCGCAGATTATCGAAAATTGAACATTTAATCCAGTTATTATGTGGCAATAATGGTAGTAGGATGGTAAAACTCACTTTATTAGAAATCTTTGTTAATCTTGGTGGGTTACGTTACAAGAATAAGACACTAGGCTAATGTGGGTAATCAACCACTTGTTTATGAACTGCTCACCTAAAAATCTTAATAAGTTGATTAGTTATTCTTGTTTGACCCGCTTGATCTGCCCAGCACTAACCACCCTTGGTGCTTACATCACTTGATATTTCTTTATGGGTCTTTGGTTCTTATCATATCTGCCTGCTATATGTACTTCCCACCACACTGTAGGATAACCTATATTGAACTTCCCTTCGACATCAACAGATTGGTTTCTCTGGACAGTAAGACGTTAAATGATGCAAACACTAACATGTCAGATCGCTCGAAACTAACTTGTAAACACAAGATGTTCAACTCGTCCAAAACATCCTCTAAGTATTATATTACAGCATAACTCACTTGCTTCCCCGACTCACATTCTCGCTCTTGCTTCACCTGACCATCACTCTGCCTGTCTTAACCGACCTCCTTACACGTGTCTCCTGCCATCATCCCACGCCTGTTGCAGCTGGGCACTCTGTCTTATCACTGTGTTGACTCTGCTTCCCTGTAATGCTGCATAACTCTCGTGTTCCCAGACCCTGACCACTCCCCTAACTCGGCATCCACTTGGCGAAATATGATATCGCTTGGCTGCTGGATTCCCGTTCTTCATCTGGTACAGACCAGCCGCTGCATCGCAACGTATTGCCTTAAGTTGCGCCAATTCTTCCACATCGCCTTAGCCAAACTTCCGGATTGTAATTTCTCAAGGTAAACCTCTGGGGATTTGCTCAACTCTCTCTCTCTCTCTCTCTCTCTCTCTCTCTCTCTCTCTCTCTCTCTCTCTCTCTCTCTCTCTCTCTCTCTCTCTCTTTCTGGATTGTTAGCGACGGCTACTCACTCAACTAGCACTTCATTGGTTGTCAATTTTCACTCCTTGAACCCAGGCAGCTGTCTTTTCTTTCTTGCGTCACCCACGTGTGGACAGCTTGCCCCTCAAAACCACACACATAAAATCTCTCCATCTGAAGTCACGGAAAGGTCAAGTCAGAGGAGAAGTCAACAATTATGAGGTATTGTATGACCTCACGACAGTGTGAGTGGAGAGATTGGCCGCGTCATTATTGATGTTCATGATGTGTCATCAACACAGAGTGTGAGTCGGGCTGGCTGCGTTAGCATCATGAGAGTTACACAACATAAAGGTTAATCATTATTTTCCTTATGTTTTATAGAACATAAAACATAATCTTCATCCTTTGGGAACAGCACATCTGGACGTATTATACTCGGAGGCGCAAAAAGAATGATTATAACAAAAAACAACAAATCCTCGAATGATGTTAGAAAAGATAACGTAAGACTAAAATGAGATGAAAATTTTAAGGAAAATATGTTGTGGAATCAAAGTAAGAATATGTGATAAAGAAGACGTCACACATATTAGAGAAAGCTGTAGGGGTAAATACATATCTAGAATTAGAAAGGAAAACGCGGAGTGATGGGCAGAAGAGACGAAAGGTAGAGTAATAAGGAATGTGAGAGACAACAGGTTGTAGATGAAGAGACAGTAACAACATGCTTAGAATAGGAAGGTAATGAATCAGGCTAAAGATGACTCGTAGGAGGATTGAGGAGGATGTTCTGGCCAGTGAGGGCCACTTGATTTAACATGTGAGATCAGGAAGCCAGGAGAAGTTCAAGGGCCCAGGGAAGGAGATTACACTGGACGGCGAGAGGAGACGCCTTACTAACTTTGGGAAGGATGTGTTCTTGATGATGAAGAGGAGGCTCGCCTGACCTGGTGGTACTGGCCAGTGAAGAGCAGGTGTTCCTTGTTAGTGACGAGGGAGAGCAGGTCACCCTCCTGGCCAGGGAAAAGAGGAACCAGGGAAGGGAGGTCATTTTGTCCAGTAGGAGAGCAGGTTATCCTGGTCATGAAGAACTAGTTTTTGTGGCCAGGAAGAGGTGGACGTCACAACTATAACAGTGTTATTTCCTGTTCAGTGAGAGTAAAAAGTTATAGTAGTAGAAAACGCATTATTTTGCCTCCAGGGGGTAGCGCAATCAAGTGAAGAGAACATATGAACTGTTATGAAAAGTGATATTGCTTGGAAAAAGAGAGACACAAAGATATATGAACACATATGTTTGACAAAAAATATGAATAATTTAAGAAAACTTGTTGAAGTTAGAATCTCAATATATTGATGAAAATATCGTGATTAAGTCTAGAATAATCTCTTACAGATTACCAAATGATCGTTAACAAAAATACATCAGAATCCAGCGAAAAAGAGGGATTAATTTCCTGTTGAGTGAAATAAAAGAGAAAAAAAACCTGTGTAATGTAAGCAAAGAAATCATCAGGTTACAAACGATGATGAATGGGGAGGCGATGTGCATGACGTCAGAGAAATCGGTTTTGTTAAACAAGCAGTGCATGCGAAGAACGTAGCTCGTTAGTCCTGCTTTACGGTAAAATCTTATCCTAAATACATGTTGGCAAGTAGGTACTCTCTCTCTCTCTCTCTCTCTCTCTCTCTCTCTCTCTCTCTCTCTCTCTCTCTCTCTCTCTGATTCTGTCTTTCCGGTGTTATCTAATTACCAATTCTTTAAAAGAAAACAGTAAGTATGTCACACACGCCACGTACTCCTACACGTTAGAAAGAAAAATTTGCAAAAAAATAAGGAACAGTTAGGAAATTTTTGGTTCACTAAATATCAGTGCGTGACACAGAGCTGGCTTCACCTGGTGATCCCAGGCTTCACCTGGTGATCCCAGGCTTCACTTCCTCTAATTAAAGGATTTCCAATTTTTCACTCGAGGAGAATTCTTATTTTCCCTCGGTCCTTTATTTTCCAATGTTATCTTTTTTACCTGCCAGTTGAAACTGGAGCGAAGTTCGCACTGTCTTGATTAATGCCACGTAAGAAATAGCCAATTAGTTTGTGACGATCAAGGATAAAGAATTTTTGGAAGATTTTTTTTCTTTTTTTCTGTGGGTGTGGACGCGGGGGACAAGATCCCGAGGGAACTGCGCCTTGGAGAGGCGGATAACTGTAGGTGGATCGTGAGGAGGACAGCCCTTGGCAGACCCTGAAGAGGAGGATAGACCTTGACGGTCGTCCTCGGAGAGGGATTTAGTCCTTAGCAGATTCTCACTTCAATTCTCGAGTCATATCCCGTCGTATACCAGACCACAGTACGTCGTTCTACACAGCGCATCACCCGGATCAACCCTCAGCCACCTCACAGAGAGAACACGATACCTTCACCCGCCCGCGTCCATCCATGGTCAACTTACAGACAAGAAAACATAATTCACCCTTTTCAGGTCCGCTCATGGCGGCCAACTTCAGGCAAACTCATCAAACTGCAACCCACCCAGATCAACTCCTGAACTAACTGCACACAACACAACACAACACAACGCAACACAACCCGTATCATCCAGGTCACCTCCTGGCTTCTGGCGCAACCTCGAGTAATGCACAAATGTCCAGTCATTGATCTTCCTATCTGACCTCAGCAGAGAGGGTCCCATGGGGACGGTAATCCAGGCAGGAGTGAGGACAAGACAAGCAAGAGGCCAGTGGTGTGAGGGAGACGGGAGGAGGAGAATAATGGTGTGAGGGAGATGGGAGAAGATCTGTGGTGTGAGAGAACGGGAGGAGGTGCACAGCGGTGTGAGAGAGACGGAGGAAGGAGACCTAGGGTGTAAAGTGGAAATCGAGAAAGATGATATGAGAAACAGAACTTGAGGGAAGAACCTACAGTACGACATAAGAAGAAGGATTTCAATACGAAGAAATAAGAAGGGAACTGCGGATTATATCAAAAGTGCACAGAAGACACGGGTCGTGTAAAAAAAGACATGAGAAATCAGAATTGAGGCGGAGGACATTAGTAAGTAGGGAGGAAGAAGAGGACATGTGGAAGTAAAAAAAGAGGATATGAAGAATGAGTAAGGAGGAGGGAAGAGAAAATAAGCAAGGGGGAGTGCGAGACAACAACAGGAGGGAGAGGAGGAGGAGAAGATGAAGTATAAGTGAGGGGCAGCCGGGGTGAGGGTGTGGAGATCAGCAGGTCGGGAGGCGACGTGGAAAATAAGGTCCCGTATTTCCAAGAACAGCTTCCTCTTTCCCACCACAAAGCTCCGCAAGAGGAGCGGAAGAATGAGGAGAAAAATGCAGAAAGTTGAGACAACAGAGAGAAAGAGAGGCTGTGGAATGGTGAGAGGAGAGGCGGAGCGACAGAGGAGAGAGGAGAAAGGAACATTTAAGGTAATCACAGATTAAGGATGGAAAAGGAGATTGAAGAAAGAAATATGGCGAAGAGTTGAGGCACTGGAAGCAAAACTGAGGTGGAAACTGGGATGAATTTTTTAGTTCTGGTGTGTGTGTATGTATGTGTGTGTGTGTGTGTGTGTGTGTGTGTGTGTGTGTGTGTGTGTGGGTGTGTGTGTGAGTGTGTGTGTGTGTGTGCGTGTGTGTGTGTGTGTGTGTGTGTGTGTGTGTATGTAGATGAATAGTTAGATAGACAGCTACACATATGCAACATCACCTGACAGACATCAAACTTGGCAACCCCATATAAAGATACACTTTTGAGGAATACTTATTACCCACAAGATATGCCTTATAAATCATGATGAAACACGTCCATCACAGCTCGAGCCTTCTACTGCTGCCAGTATAGTGATGCAGGAGCCGTGACCTGAGATGGTAAGGAATCCTAATATATTCATGAGATGTCGTGGATGGTAAGACTGTTCTGTAGGCCAAACATTCTCCATCTTGGATCATGTTATGTATTCTGTTGCTTGCGGTCCAAAGTTGATATGAGATGTATACCCAGGTGACCTTACAGTTGACCTTAGTGACCTTGTAACGTTCCCGATATTGAGGACGAGTCATTAGTCTTCATAATGCTATGTGGTAACCTTGGATGGTGGTGAACGTGAAGCGTAGCTTCAGTGACGAATGAACACGGGGAGTGTGGCAGTGAGGACACAGAGAGGTCAGAAGGTAGAGAGAATGGTAGATTTTGTTATACATGGATGTAGAACCTGATATGTAAATCAAAGAGTAGGGCTAAGGATGCTGAGGACTAATATGTAGTTCAACATGTAGAGTCGAGGGTGCAGAGAAAGATGATGAAGCAGTGAAGATACAGATTGGAAAGTGTTATTGCTGATACCTTACCTGTGTCCCAACGGCTGGAGATGAGTAGGCTGACTTGTGTTGTCCTGAGGAGAAGAGTGTTGTGGAGGGTGTAGTTCGGTGCGTGTAGCAACATAGTGGGTTGGGCGTGTGGGGTGTACAGTGAGGTGGTGTGTGGTGGGTGATGGGCAAGTGCAGCAACAAGGCCAGGGACTCCTGTGGCATGAACGATATGTGTTCATCACCAAGAATGATATCTCAGCCAACAACTTAGACCAAGATGATGATGGATCTAGCAAACGTAGGCATCTGAAATGACGGTCTTCGATACATTTGAATTTTCTACATGTTGGAATTAATTCCTTTTGTTACAGAGGCTGTATAAATCTAGTTACATATTTCTACGATCACAGTTTACTATACAAATTCTGGAATTCCCACCGTGTGTCTGGGTATGAAGATAGGTCAAGTATTCTCTCATCGGGCAACATTTACGCGGAGAGTTACATGATTGGCACCGTCGTCCTCCTCAGATGAAAATCTATCAAAATACCACTTTATCTTTCCTCACATTCATGAGGATCCTCCATGATATGGAATCCCTGCAGATGTTACAGATGCGGATGTGAAATCTACAACATTCTCTTAGTAAAAGTGCAACCCTGACCATCCCACCTGTTTTAGCCTGAACTGATGGTTCATTCGGGCTGGGGGGTTTTTTTTCCACGTCCTTTTTTCCGTCAGATTTTCCGGCATTTACGTTTCCAGCAACGACCAGGTTATGGGTGCCAGTGTAGCAATACTTGCTTTACACTAGTGACGGATTCCACGTTTCTTTTTCAAAGGCTAAGCACAAGTGCTCGATCTGAGCCACTTGTCCCTCGTTAGGAAGGAAATGAGAACAGAGAGACAGGATTATCACTAGGGCCATTTCCCTGACCCTTAACTTTTAAAATCAATGTACAGAAGATTTTCTTAATCTTCCTGATGAATCACAGCGAACCTTTTGATATTTACGGATATCTCCAACTGCAGTATTTGATAGTTTTACATGGTACAAATCATTCAGGGGGTCTCACCTACTCATAATTATCTAGTTGTCACTTGTATGGCACTGTTGATCCTCACAGTCACTATTATGTAAGTAATCTACTCTGTAGAGGGTAAACACCCGCCATCTTATAAGTAACCCTCGTAGAGCGCTGATCATCTCAGACATACGAGTGGTTGATGTGTCTTGTTTGTGTAGACTGTGGCTGCTGCTTTAAGTTTCCAACGGTAAGACAGCTTTGGTGCTGCTTTTTTACCTTTTATTTACGATGAAGGTTCCAGTCACGGGCGAAAGCCCACATCAAGGCCGGGTCTCAGTTGAAATATAGAGAGATTTATGGAAGGGAAAAATAAGAGACAAGGTAAAGTGTTTTCGAATTTTACAGAAAATGAAAAAAAACCTGTCTTTAAAAAGTATCAGATCACAGTTATTGGGAAAGACATGAGATGGTAGAGAGTTCCAAGGCTTCGGAGTGTCGGGTAAAAGATAATTATCATATCGGCCAACCCTTGAAATATAGTCATTTTACTGAGGTATTTATGGAAATTTATTACTCTTATTATAATATCAAATTTTGAAAGTAATAGTTTAGGATATTCTTTATCTCGAAAACCTTTTTTCTTTAAAACTGAGATATGACATAATGAAACGCTTCTATAGATTATCACGCAAAATATCACTATAATTTTTTATCATCATCAACCAAAATTGAATTCATCTGCTTTTAAAACTGGTGTAGGAAAACCATCCATTACAAAGTTGCCCTGATTTTCCTCAATTCGTCTCACTTCTAAATCAGGTTAACTTTTACCTTGATTCCTCCTGTCCTAACTGAGCCCTCATTTATCACAGCTCTGCTTTGAGCCATTCCCAGTGCCTCCTAATCCTTCCAGTAGCCAAACCTTGACTTGGATATGTTCGTATACATCCAGTTCTGGGTTAGCCAGGTTCCAGCGTCTTCAAGGTTCACGCCTAACCATCCCTGCTGAAGGTTCTTTTCCACATAAGCTCCGGTCAGGCCCTGCACAGTGTCTGACCTATCTAATATCTAGACCATTCATCGTCTACTCTACCTTTGGTATATCGTAGCCCTAACCAAGCCTATCCGAGTTCTAACCAGCACGGATCTCGCTAAGGCTTGATCTAGTTCACCTTTAACCTAACCTGACCCACCCACAACTCCCCCACCTACACTTATATCCACACAGAGAGTCAGTGAAAGTTATACTTATTTACCTGTCACTTGAGGACTATCTGTCTCTCCAGCTTTCCAGCTGTCCCTACGTTTATTGCCTAACAAACGTTGTACGTCACACAGGGATCATAAAACATGCAAAAGGCTCACAAGGAGAGAAAATAAATGCATTAAAAAGAAAAAGACAATTGAATCTGTTTCATATTTGTCGTCCCCATCTACAGGTCGAGATTATTTCCAAAGTTCACATGAGACTTTAATCTAGGGATTTGCTTTATTCGCGAAGGGTTCACGTGATGGTAATATTAGGCAATATTTTGCCACTCGTAACTTTCTCTCGTTATTGGCGGGAAATTATCATAGAAAGTATTGTAGTTGACGGTAGACTCGAGTTACAACTTCATGGAAATGTTCCCTACTCTTTCCCACTTTTTTTATATTCATATATACAAAGGGATCACTTTTCACGCTTGCCGGTTTGCCAGAGATGATAAAATTTTTATTTTGGCCAGAATAGTCTGTGTAGAGCGAACATTTAACAAGAATATATCGATATTTTTTTCAAAACAAAATACGATGGATTATTTTCTTTTCTTTTTTCCCCATGGTTGTGCATTCCGATGAAGCTACAGATGTCAAGAGAAAATTTCGTTACCTGTCAGTCCTTAACAATTGGAGAGGTTGAGAAAAAATACTTTTTGTTGTTCTTGTTATCATCATCCTGACATGCGTTATCGCCTCTCTGTCTACAGCTCTTGTATTAACCTGACAAATAGATACAAAGATCATAAACCAATATATATATATATATATATATATATATATATATATATATATATATATATATATATATATATATATATATATATATATATATACATATATATAAAACATGCCCGTTGTTATGAGGGAAAACATGAATGTAATCGCTTCTGTATTCGCTGAAATTTTGCTGAAATTTTCGGCTGTATCACCCAACCAGAATGACTGTGGGGCACGTCACAGAACGCTTTCATTTTGTATTCAGTAAATGATATCTGCCAGATCCTCCGACAAACACTTACTTGCATTAGCATAATTACCCTCATTAACAATAGAGCTCAGGACGAAAGCAGAAAAATCACTCACGATGATCATGCATTTTCCACCAGTACTGCAGACCCAGAGGCAAGCTTTGCCTCTCTCCTTGAATCCTGGTCTTAATATTAATGCAATTATTAAGATTATCTAAAAGAAGTTAATTAAATAATGGCAATACGAGATGAAACACTTCGTTATTCATTATCTAGTGAGCTCTCTGTGTACAACAATAACTCTCCCTGCAATATCCATGATGTTCTGAAACTATGAACAGTGGCGCTGGCTCCCAACACTGGAAATCCTCTTGCCTTCCCTGCTGTGCCTTTAATGCAAAAACAGGCCGCACAAAACTGGTTTAGTTCTGAATTTTATTCACAACGAATCTTGACATTATTTGTCAATATTGTGTTTGAGAATATAGTTCCTGCCATACAGGGGTTGGCTAACCATGAATTTTATTTATTCATGATGTCTGTTTACTTATATCTATCTATCAACCTATATATCTATATGTATTTATATCAAGATAAACAAGTAAGTTGACAGACAGTATTACTGGAATACAACTGCTTGTAGTTTTACTATTGGCGAGAAGTTATCTTCAACTGGGTTGTTATTTTGTGTGTGGACATAAAGATGGCATCTCGTCCAGGACCTTCCTTGCTCTAAAGGCGTTCATCATTTCTCTGCTCCTGAGCGGAGGGCAGCTACGAAGCTGTAAGAACCCTATGAGAGGCCTCCTGGGGTTGAGTAACAGTAATGATAACACTTGTGGTTATGATTAGTTGTAACCATAGCTACTACAGGTTCCGTTGTATCTATTTGGAGGGGGGCAAGGCTCGGTCACCCTCTCTCATCATCTTCTAACTTTACAATTCAGTGAATAATGAACTTCAGCAAACTTTCCAACGCTTTCCAAGAAAAGTTTTTGAAACTCTTGCAAAGTTTAGAATCAGATACTTTCTTAGGCTGAAGATCATCTTTTATGGAGAAAGTCATTCCATAATTCACTTCTTTTCTTTTCTCCTTTCTCTTTTTTTCCCCTGTATTCATGTATGGTTTTAATCACAATGTGAACCTTGCCGGGAAGGGTAAAAATGATTTCTAATTACCGGCAGTTTTTACTCATTGAAATCAAAGACAATGTAAGTTATGCAACCGTAGGAACCCATTTATGTAGCTCCCGCGGAAGCAATGTTGCGCTCCACGCGGAAGCAGAGTAAGACATGCTCCTTTGGTGCTGTTATCTATGACATCCCAGTGCGTACAGGCGAGTTTGCAGGTGAGGTTAGAGACGGTAGTTGCTCGAGCCTACTGCCTACCTTGAAGGCTGGAGGCTCCAGCTGTCAATCATCTGGAAAGACTCGTAGCGTTAGGCTCCAGTTCTGCCCGCGGAACTCCCATCACTCCCCTTGACATACGAGTCTCATGCTAGCACGTACTGCATGAGGTGATGGTGTCCCGCGACATACGAGTCTCATGCTAGCACGTACTGCATGAGGTGATGGTGTCCCGCTCCACACCCACCTCACGCCAACGTTGGTCTTGATGTGTAAACAAGACATTAAACTCGTCGGGCGAATTCAGTCTGTATGTGTTTGGCCGTTGTTGTCTTTGTTGCAGGATGAGGGGGTCTGTGAGGGTGGGTTATACAGTGTGAGGCTGGGGTCAGTTCTATATTGCTGTTTAATGAGTGTTGATTGCTTATAGAGTAGTTTGGGTGAGAAAGGTCTAGTGCTGATATATATATATATATATATATATATATATATATATATATATATATATATATATATATATATATATATATATATATATATTTTGTTATTATTATTTTGCTTTGTCGCTGTCTCCCGCGTTAGCGAGGTAGTGCAAGGAAACAGACGAAAGAATGGCACAACCAACCACATTCACATGTATATACATACACGTCCACACACAGCACATATACATACCTATACATCTCAATGTATACATATATGTACACACACAGACATATACATATATACCCATGTACATAATTCATACTGTCTGCCTTTATTCATTCCCATCGCCACCCCGCCACACATGGAATAACAACACCCTCCCCCCTCATGTGTGCGAGGTAGCGCTAGGAAAAGACAACAAAGGCCCCATTCGTACACACTCAGTCTCTAGCTGTCATGTAATAATGCACCGAAACCACAGCTCCCTTTCCACATCCAGGCCCCACAGAACTTTCCATGGTTTACCCCAGACGCTTCACATGCCCTGGTTCAATCCATTGACAGCACGTCGACCCCGGTATACCACATCGTTCCAATTCACTCTATTCCTTGCCCGCCTTTCACCCCCCTGCATGTTCAGGCCCCGATCACTCAAAATCTTTTTCACTCCATCTTTCCACCTCCAATTTAGTCTCCCACTTCTCCTCGTTCCCTCCACCTCTGACACATATATCTGTTGGTCAATCTTTCCTCACTCATTCTCTCCATGTGACCAAACCATTTCAAAACACCCTCTTCTGCTCTCTCAACCACGCTCTTTTTATTTCCACACATCTCTCTTACCCTATTATTACTTACTCGATCAAACCACCTCACACCACATATTGTCCTCAAACATCTCATTTCCAGCACATCCATCCTCCTGCGCACAACTCTATCCGTAGCCCACGCCTCGCAACCATACAACATTGTTGGAACCACTATTCCTTCAAA
The DNA here is from genome assembly GCF_036320965.1 of Panulirus ornatus. Lineage (NCBI taxonomy): Eukaryota > Metazoa > Arthropoda > Malacostraca > Decapoda > Palinuridae > Panulirus > Panulirus ornatus. The sequence continues at coordinate 75,529,485 of NC_092226.1, read as the reverse complement.
CATACCCATTTTTGCTTTCCGAGATAATGTTCTCGACTTCCACACATTCTTCAAGGCTCCCAGACTTTTCGCCCCCTCCCCACCCTATGATACACTTCCGCTTCCATGTTTCCATCCGCTGCCAAATCCACTCCCAGATATCTAAAGCGCTTCACTTCCTCCAGTTTTTCTCCATTCATATATATATATATATATATATATATATATATATATATATATATATATATATATATATATATATATATATATATATATGATATGATATGCTTGTGGAGCTCCAGGGGTCTTGTGGTATATAATCACCCAGAATACACTGATATTTACATTACTGCCCAAACATTAGTATGAAAAACCTGGTATGCAGTGCCATGTCTGGAAATAATAGGCTTAACTGGAACAGTAAAATTTTCGTGTTGAATGTGGTCATGTATAAAATACATCGTGCAGGTACATTATTTGGTAAATATGTGGTGAAATAACTTGAGTGACCATAAAATGTGTCAAAATATATGTATATATATATATATATATATATATAGAGAGAGAGAGAGAGAGAGAGAGAGAGAGAGAGAGAGAGAGAGAGAGAGAGAGAGAGAGCTCTGGGAGCAGATGATCCCTCACCCCAGAGCTGACACAGCGACATATATGGTAACTGAGTCATCTTTACCATCATGGGGGTGGACGAGGACATCTTACGTGGCTAAAATCCAGATCTTATGGGCTTTGAGCCCACGGAGCAGCCCTGGCTGGAACCCCAGACGTCTCCTGGCGTGTCATTGATTGATACATTCTGGCCTGGCTGTAGAACGCACAGGGAGACTCGACGGTAGTACGAAAACGTTAACAAACAATGGTGATTATACTTCCCTCAGTCACGACGGTGACAAATGCAGTTGATTAATGAAAGATAGGATTTTTCCTGGTTGGGGAAGAGATGGAAAGATATTAGATAAAGATAGTAGATAAAGATAGAGAGAGAGAGAGAGAGTAAAAGGGAGAGTCACTGCTGAACCACCATCGATATCACTGTGTCACGGGAATGGGTGAAGTCCCAGCCGGGTCGTAACCTGTCTTGCCTTAAGACTACAATCCTCGGTTTAACACTCCCCCGAGGGCTAGAATTGGACACCTGCCCCTGTGAGTGGCTGGGTTTAACACTCCCCCGGGGTGCTGGAGATGGACACCTCCCCTGTGAGAGGCTAGGTCCACCATTCTCTCCCAGGAGGACATCAGCTATTGGGACCGAGTCTCTGAAAACGTCCAAGTTTGACGTTACTTGATTTCCTTCCTCAGCTTGCTGACGTCGGTTCATCGTTACCACCTGATGGTCTACGATCGTCAGCTGGTGCTGTCTCATTATGGATAGCTGGAGACTCACTATATAAAAATGGTGGTTTATTATCCTAATCTATTCCCAACTAGGACAGAATGCCGTTAAGATTCACTGTCTCCTGTCTATAGACAGGTAATAGTCAAGAAGCTTTTCTATCGTTTTGATGGCTGAGAATTACCATGAGTGCCTCTCGACTGAACCCAGTGCTCAAAATAATCCCGCCTAACAGCTTAGCTGTGACGTAAATGCTTAAGTTTCATGTTTCAGAACAGCAACCATCTTTGTTCTCTTATTCTTCATAAAGTCTCCATCAGGGAGTGAGAGAGAGAGAGAGAGAGAGAGAGAGAGAGAGAGAGAGAGAGAGAGAGAGAGAGAGAGAGAGAGAGAGGTCTCGCTCAACACAGGTAATATATCCCTCGTCATAACAAGACTCAATGTCGTCACAGTATCAGTGCTTTTGGTTGGCCGGTTGGCTATCTGGACTTCAGATGAATTAAAGGTCGCAACTCAGCTACACAGTCTCTGTGGCAGAGGTAACAAGGGGATAAAAGCATGTATGGACAGGAGGAACTCAATATCATCTTGACATTTTCAGATGATTTCTGCTGTGGCTGGACGAACTGGATAACTGATGTGTGATTTCATCCAGTTGAACAGGTATAAAAACTACTTCCAGCCAATATATTGTTGTCTGTTGGACAGTAGGTGGATGAGAGAGAGCCATCGACTGACGTATCCAACGAACAGATAAAACTAAAGCTTTCATGATTGATTCAGACTCGAGCAAACTGACTTTTCAAGACGACACAGATGAATACCAAGAAATTAGGTCCTGGACTAATAGGCTTTCCCCTGTGGCTATTTGGGCCGCGCCAAGACACCATTTCTTCCCTCAGGATCAACACCAACCTTCCCAAAGATTCTTTAACTCCATCCCAGAAACATCTTCAGAAACTAATTTCAGTTTCGTGGCCAAGAATCGCATATTTTGTTATGGGAAAAAAAATAAAAGGCGAGTTCTATTCATCGTGAAGGAACCAAAAATTTCCTAAAGAACCGATACTTAGTGCTGAGTTTTCCTGAGCTGCGTTATTCACTGTAACACTACGTTAACAATGATATTGCTATCAACAGCTCAGCTGTACGTTACCCACCATTACCGTAACTTCTTTCTATAAAATGTTGTTTAACTCTGAAACTCCAACTTTTATTTCATCATTTTTATACACCGTGGGTCAAATTACGGCAAAAATCTGCATGATTTGTTGCAAACACGAGAGGCAATTGCACTGTTTATATCTTCATATATCTGTATTTTGTGTTAACGTAAACAGAAAGTTTTCTTTCTGGTCTTAATATGCAGATGTTGACGCAGACATTATGACTTCACGCAGCCCTCACGTATAAGGCCAACCCCATAACCAAAATGCTGGTGGATATACTCCAGTATAACGACCCTAAAACGAGTCTGGCTCACGAATGCAAATGGATTTTTAACCCAGAGCAAGGCAGAGTGTGTGAGAGTGGGGTAGGAGGTGTCAAGAGACTGTTAGAGGAGTGCAGAGGGCATGAGGAGAGAGTAAGAGGGATGTAGATGATGTGAGGAGAGTGTGAGAGTGGTGTAGGAGGTTAGGAGGAGGAAATGCATGATGGGGGGTGGATGGGAGCAGTGAGGGAGGGGGAGTGTAAGAGTGCTGTAGGAGCGAGAGGGAGGAGGGAGTGTCAGTATGGTGTAGGAGAAAAGAAAAATCATGGTGATGTATATTATTTTCATTTTCAATACAAAGGTTAAATAGTAGGTTACCAGGATTAAGAAAACGAAGATTCGGTTGAGATATGCCTCGCAAAGGAAAGAGTTAAGTTGGACCTTCTCCCACAAATGCTCATACATAATAGTTATCCCAAGTTTCATGGAGAACAAAATAAGTATATTTCCAGTTGAATTTTTAACTAAAGGTTACACTTTACAGTTCCTTGTGAACAGAAGAGAATGGTGGTGTCATTTTCCATTAAAGTTAATATAAACTCTCCGAAACAGGATGCCTCCTCCACACAAACTCATTTCAAAACTTTTAACAGGAGCGAGAGATGTACCGTCTACCACAGGGTATGACTTAACCCTCCCTTCTTGGCTTAGGATATATTGTAATCCGAGGCAAGATCAGCAAATTCATCCTTTTCCTGCCTGTCACAGTAAGAATTTAATATTCATAAAGTTTGCTGTCCTTAATTACATCCTGGACGTTAATTAACGTTAGAGGGATTTCTTAAGCAGAAGCTTATTAAACTTATTTACACAAAAAATATTCTAATCAACTTTACATTGTTTGTTTCGTGGAATCAAATTCATTACAGAAGAATATCGAATCATCTTGATATTCTTTTTAACCCAACTAGTGAGTTGGTTTATTGTTGTGGGCTTAAGTCTGTTGACCTCTTCCTTTGGATCCTTCACAACACTACAGCAGCGTATCATTCAAGTAAGGTACGCTCTCATAATACAACACAATAATGATCCAGGAACTTCCGCCATATTGTGTATGATGATATGATGCAACTTGTGTGAAGGACTTGTGATCATTCAAGACTGGTGATGTTTGCCTCACCTACCATCAGGAGGGCACTAAAGGGGACTTTGTTGTACATTATGACCCCCAGGAGACCCAGCTGTGCCATATGCCACCTACAAGACCATACAAAACCACATGCCACCGACAAGACCAACCTATACCATATGGCACTTATGAGAACCGAGTGCACTACATAGCACCTGTACATTCTATCCCTGGGTATAGAGGAGAAACAACACTGCCCACGTATCCACTGTGCGTCGCAGAAGGCGACTAAGATGGTCGGGAACCTGTGGCTGAAAATCCTCCCTTCCTGTAATACTCTCCAAAAGAAGGAACAGAGCAAAGCGCCCAGCGAGGAATTTTTTTTTTCTTTTATTGTTTCAGTCATCTGTTCCGGACGCTACCTCACTCACACAGGAAATAACGAACAAAGAACAGCGTAAATAAACATATATATATATATATATATATATATATATATATATATATATATATATATATATATATATATATATATATATACACACACACACACAAGTATTTCTGTGCATAATGGTTTTGTTTATCTAAAGGAAGAAGTAATTCCCTGGTGTGAGAGATTGATGATAATTAGAATACCCAGATTACAAGGGGAACCATCCAACTAGGCTACGATATTTCATGATGACACGTAGTTAACGTTACAACTATACATCAAGCAGGAACATAAATCCCAAGAAATTACTAAGACGCAGTAGACAGGAACTACCATTTAGAGGTACATACATGGTGATATCAAAGACAGGCGTGTCACTATTCTCGCACGTGACTTTGTGACCATCACACGTGTTCATCTGATAATGCAAGCTGGTAATTTGGTGTCTCGTCCCAGGGAGCAGTTCCAAGAGAATCATCAACACTTTTTTTCCGACGTGTAGTAATCAAACATAACAAACACTATAGCAATATATGATTTACCTCAAACGTTATGATTGAACCAATGGTGTACGTTCATGTATGTGTCCAACACTCACTGACGCCATCATATATAATAACCTTACTTCTCGACAGATATAAACTGATGATAAAGTGCACATTCTATCATCATCTCTCATGACCCCAGCCAGCATGGCCATTAAGAATGCCATTCGTATCTCTCGCGTTCAAAGCTTTCGTATAGTGCTCTGATCCACCGTAGAGATAGACCGTACGTACAGTACACCTACAACGAAGGTATTCACATACCGTTGCCCAACTTTATCTTGGTCGTTGTCTGAACCGTACATGGCTTAAGGTATAATCCCTCAGCCCGTTTATCTTCTGCATCAAATTAGGGATAATCCCTAGACACTTCAGGTTAGCCTTATTAAGACATAAAGGTCTACCAGAATTAAAAACATTAAGGCTTAATATCAAAACCTGAGTTTGAAATCACTTTAAGTAATTACGTTTTCAGTTTCTTAACATCATAATTACTTCCCGTAATGCTATGAAAATCATTAAGTAACCTAACTTCAAACCTTTCCAGGTTCGAGCAAAGCCTGGAAAAGCTCATTACCTGTACGTAGAAAATTACTTTTAAAATGAAGGAAAATCTTATTTCGTTTCCCAGCGATTACATCATCATAATGTACAAAATATCTTACATCTTCGTGTGGAGCTGCGCATCCCTCAATAGGATGCATTCTCGCAGAACTTCGAACTCTGCTCGTCTTTGCACTTTTTTACTTTGCTATTATAGAAACTTAAATGACACTCGTAAAGGTAAGATTTATTCACTCACTTCGATCATTCGAGTTCCTCTGAACACAAAGCAAGCAAGATACATAAATTATCTGATGGAAAGAGTTCCTTTGATACTTTGGGAGAGCTATGTAGTAATTTCTCCTGAACAACTTTTACATTGATTTCACTTACTATCAATCAGATTCCTCTGCACTAATTACCAGCCAACCAAACATTTCTACTTCGTCTGATACAGACCAGACCCCTCCTTCCCTCCACCACCAACCACAGACCGGACCACCTTCCCTCCACCACCAACCACAGACCGGACCACCTTCCTTCCACCACCAACCACAGACCAGACCCCTCCTTCCCTCCACCACCAACCACAGACCAGAAACCTCCTTCCCTGCACCACCAACCACAGACCAGACCCCTCCTTCCCTCCACCACCAACCACAGACCAAACCCTCCTCCCCGGCACCAGGTGGCCAAGCTTACCCTCTTATCTTCTTTAATCCGAGAATCTTATAAGAAAATGAATGTGGTTCGGTTTTACCTTATCTTATCTAAATATATTCGGCTCAGTTTAAGAGGAGAGGGACGCTATATAGAGACGACACTCCTGATAAAAAGGATAGCAGGATTAAGGCGTTATTTCTGTGCTCGAGAGTTTGTTTGTGACTTAATTGATGAATCAATATTCAAATCATGTTAACAAACGCTGGATCATCAACGTGCACAGCGCAGACAATTCAATTTTGGAACTTCACCTGGCAGTGAGACCAGAGTCTGTAAGAGAGATGATCATGCTAAGATCCTAGAGATATTCAGATTTCCAGTGATCGTATTAATTAGTAAAGTGGAGGATAAAATTGTCTCTAATGAGGGGGTTATTATACAGGAGGTCCGTCCTCCATTATCCGTTGAGGATAATTCCTTTGTTACTGTGATGACAGTGTAAGACTAGTGATTAACAGATATAAATGGAATACAAATGGCCAGCGAAACTTAACTTGTTTTATTATTTTTCATGGAATATATAAAGTAATCTTATGTAGGTTTTCTCCATGTTATATGGATATTCTAACATATTCAAGAATTCGTAAGTGATCACACATATATGGGTTCGAATTGGTCGTGGCAGTCGGTCCACACCCAACCCAGAAGTCCATCTTGTCCTAAGATTTGGTCGATAAATGGATACTTATCTTAGGCTGGCGTGTGTGTGTGTGTGTGTGTGTGTGTGTGTGTGTGTGTACACTCACAGAAGTAAAGACATGGTACATATATACAAGGTCAAAATGTGGGGCAACACAAGTGTGAAATACTTCAGTGGGTACGCACCTGGGAATATTAGTGATGAATAACTTGCTGTAATGCCACTCGTAAACAGCTGGAAACACTGGAACAACGATATTCTCCCTGTTGCCGTACCTAAGTATACTGGAGCGTCGTCAGAGACTGCTGAGGGGAGTACAATTATCAGTGGAATCTGTCAGTCATCTTCAGATGTCAACTCAAATAGGCAGACGACTCTAGATGTCATCAGGCGGATAACGACCTCACTAAAAGTTGCTATAGGCCATTAAGACATAATTCATCGTTAACAAAAGGTCTTCAGGAGAAAAAAGATCAGAATTTGTCACAAGCGAACACACGTCTCCCAGCGACGTCACTGACACAAGCCAACGGAAGTCCTGAGGGACGGAGGAAGTTGTGCTGTGGTTGTGAAAGTTTTCTTGGTGCCTCAGAACACTCCCCTCCTCCCAAGATGTTTCCAAAGTTTACCAATTGTCAGGATAGGTCACCATAAATTATCACGAGCCATTAACCGCTGTGGAAAGTCAACACAGAGGTCGTAAAAGCTCATCAGAAATAATCTTAGCCAATAATTACATTTCCGTTGTCACTAGAAATAATCGTAAAACCATAATCACAGGTTAAAGTAGCCATCATCAGGTCTCAACAAGCATGAGGATATAATAGCCAAGTGCTGATTAATCATTTGTCCTAACTGTCAAAGGTAAAAGTAGACCATCAACGCAGAAAAAGATCAGCTGCTCTAATACATGATGAGCAGTTATCAAATATGAGAAAAATAGGCTCAGCAGTTACATAAAAGTTTAAACTGAACATCGATCCACTATTTTTGATCACTGAGGAATTCAGTAATAAAAGCCTTTGTATTTATGTGATCCATCACTATTTGTTTTCCTGAAAATGAATTTCCTGTTTCTTTCACCTGGTGACCGTGGCTTGGCAGAGATGAATGATCGCCCAGTGTGATGATTAAATATGTGGTGTATCTCTCTCTCTCTCTCTCTCTCTCTCTCTCTCTCTCTCTCTCTCTCTCTCTCTCTCTCTCTCTCTCTCTCTCTCTCTCTCCGCTTTTACATGTTTCTTTTTCTCTTTTCGGCAAAGAAACACCGAAAAGAAGAAGGGCTGCAGCGTTTAAGACACAAACCCTCGCCAAGTGTCTCCATCCACACAGACTCAACAGACAGACAAGACCAGCAAAGAGGAAGCTCTTTGGTGCCGGAGTCTAGCTTGGTGTTTTGGTAAAATAGCGGTGCCTGACTGCACAACGTAATCATTTTGACTATACCGGGCGTGAGACTGGAGCCGACGTTACCAACGCCCAAAACAGTAACCCTAAGCGTGATGCAATAGTCCCTTTAGGGTGTCTGGAGCGTCTATGTTCAACAGACGCTCTTCTGTTTGAGGATGTTTTAACGTTTATACTTTTTCCTACCATTATATTTGTTCTAATTGTATTTCATGACTTGATTGTACTTTACTGCGTGTCATTCACCCGCAAGAGACGGTCTGGTGTGTTTGGGGCTGCTGGAGACGTCAAGAGAGATACACCAGGAGGTAGAATGAGCGCTGTATGGTACTGGTCGATGGTACAGAGGTTCATGGTCAAGGAAGTACTTCAGGTACTTACTGGTAGTAGCAAGAAAGTACTTCAGGTCCTTACTGGTAGCAAGAAAGTACTTCAGGTCCTTACTGGTAGCAAGAAAGTACTTCAGGTACTTACTGGTGGCAAGGAGAATTTTCATTATCAAAATAGCACATGTGCTGTACTGGAGGTTAGTACAGTTTTCCATGGCCTCAGAGTAGCACATATACAAGAGAATGTTAGTGTTCCACAGCAGTAAAGTAGTATATGCTTCGGAGGATGGTACAGTGTTCCACAGCATGAAAATGATATATTTACTGCAGAATTGGTACAATGTTCCACAGCAGAAAGGTAGCACATGTACAAGAGAATAGTACAGAGTTCCACAACATCAAGGTTGTACATGTAACGACAGATAGTACAGTGTCCTAAAATGTATTTGAAACAAAATATGTTCCTCGCTAGAGCTTCTCTGGGTTGGATTATATTCACATGAGCGGACACTGATGTCTGTTGTGGCTGATACAAGAGTTACTCCTCAGTATCACAAATCCTGATGGAATCATTGCCTAGCTGGTATTGTGCTTTTTGACGCTATTCCAGAACCTTAGATGAGCACTATAAGTTATGAATCAAGCAAGTTTACGGCTTTATAATCATTTTTTCCTCTCCCCTGCGAGCGTACAAGTAGGCAAGATAATGGTATATTGAAAAAAGGTGCTTTCTAGTGTATGGAGAAGGTCAGTGCAGGGACTGCCGACCTGACGATAGATCTTTGTTCCCAGCACTCCTCTCCCAGCAGTCACGGCTCGCTACGATACAGCATGCTTCCCAGCCCTCCATATTCAGCAGGGGAGAGCAGCCACGAGACTGGCGTTTCACTATAGCCCGCCTCCCCTAAGCAATTACCAAGTCCAACACACTGAGGATGAAGGATTTGGACAGCTTATCAGGCGAGGAGTGATGTAGACAAGCTTAAATGGTGGAGGGACGGTGTGCCAGCTTCGCCAGTAGAAGGGTAGAGACAGCTAAACTGGTGTAGGAGTAGAGATAGTTCGGGCTGTAGAGTGGTAGAGGAAGCTTAATTCTCGGAGGAACATATATACTGTTTGAGTGGAGACAGTGTAACAGTAGCATGCGCCGAGAACAGCTTACGGTTTGTTGGCGAGGAGGAGGGAAAGATAATTTGAAGCAGAGGAGCAGGGAGACAGCTAAATGGATTAAGACAGGAGACATATTTATTTGGGAGATGTGGAGATGGTTAGACTGGAGGCTAGAGCTGACCCGGGTTAAGAGCAAGAGGAATGGTGAAGAGAGATTAGTGGCTGAACGGATGAAGACGACTTAGTTTTACGGAGCGTTTCAGGCAGCTTAATGAGGAAGGAGAGACAGCTTAACTGAGCGAGGAATGGAGGTTTTTAACAGAGGGAGGTGTGGAGTTGTCTCCGGAGGAGAATGAATGTAGTTAGGTTAACTGGCGAGATAAACTAACCTTTAACTGGTGGACTGAAGCAGGTCCATTGAGGAACAGCTTAACTGTGGAATAAAAACAACTGTTACGGAAGGAGTGGAGACCTGTTACCTGGGAGTAGCTGCTCACGAAAACCACCACCAACAGCCATCACCCCCAGCCAGACATACTCACGAACACCACCACCAACAGCCAACACCTCAGTCAATCAAGTGAACAAATATGAAGATCATAGGTAATGAGGGGAGTCTGGCAGGTGTGTTGACCCTACGCCATGCTACACGCCCTCCAGCCCTGGCAAACACTGGCAGTGTCTCTCATGAATTACAGAATAAATCGATGATGCGCATGTTTGAAGAAGTAGAACACACTCGACATTTTTAAGTAAACATTCGTCTTTCATCTTTCCCGTTCTCATTCATAAGCTCTCCACTTTCAAAGGTCGAATTCTTTCCCATTTTCAATAGATGACATCCTTTCGTCCGCGCTATATCGTCATATATATATATATATATATATATATATATATATATATATATATATATATATATATATATATATATATATATATATATATATATATATATATATATATATATCTTAATCGACATAAGTAACAAAACGCCATTCATCGGTAGTGGACCAGTTGTCACGTAAGGTAGTGTGTCGGTCTTCAACATGTCCGGCTGGCCTGACTGATGAAGAATGGTTGTGTGGAATGTCTGATGTGACGTATTGACCAGAATGATGACTGCTGGACTTACTGCACGACAGCTGCTCCCGACCATCTGCCCAGTGAACACCTTTCGCACGACAACTACTCTCCAACAGCTTCCCAGGGGGAACTACCGTCAAATAACCACCCATGGGGCAGCTGGACGCCTGGCCCTTAACAGTTCCCCCGGTACACAAGCGCCGCCGGCAACATTTCATGAGTAGACAACTGTCCTGAAACATCTGACCTCTGACACCTGACCCTGAACATCTGACCTCTGACACCTGACCTTGAACATCTACCTAAAAGCTTACTGCACATCGTGACTGGCGAATAATTGCCCATCAGAAAATTACCCACCTTATAACTACCCATCGGACGACAGTCTATTGACTGATTGCCCATCAGAGAACTGCTCATCTCATCTTTTCATCGGACAAAACGCATCAGAAAACTGTGCACCAGACACACCTGACAACATCCCGTAAAGAAATTCTAATCAATCACAAATGCCAAAAATTATCTGAATTCTGGAAAGAAATTCCGATGAAAATTGGCCTAAAGTGGCATGCAGAGTTGTTAGTATTTGAGCAGCTGGCCACTATCTACGTGTCAGGTGTCCAGCAAGCAGCTGTTCCCTGAGGAATAGTTATATTGGCAAGTATCCGACCCGATGCTCCCTGACTGACAGAGGTTCACTTGGCAGTGGTCTGTGTCCCAACAGTCCACCTGGGCTGGTTTCGTCCGGCTGACACTGGTCCACCTGGCAATACTTCTCTGTGATAATGGTCCACCTGGCGTTGAGGTGGTGCAGCTGACAACAGGTCACCCAGCAGTGGTACGTGGCTGACGATGGTTTGACCTGCATTGACCCAATTGATAATAATCCATGTGTCAGTAATTTACCCAGCGGTGGGTCAACAGAGAAAGATCCACCATCGGTCTAACCGGAAATGTTGTGGCCACAACACTCCGCTTTGTAAATTCCTCTTTAACCAGCAGCGATTGACCCAATAATAGCTGTTCACCTACCAGCGGTCCACCTACCAGCGGTCCACCTACAAGCGGTCCACCTACCAGCGGTCCACCTAGCAGTGTCCCTCGTTACAAAGACCCACATAGGAACGTTCCAACTGCTATAGATCCAGCTGAGAACGACGAATTCTTTGACCAAATCTTTCTCAGTATTTCGTTTAACAATAACACTGTTATAATGTTGACAACTTCCTGCTTGACAGAGAGCAGCACAGCTGACAAGGAGCCTACCTGTCAACAGTGCATATGACAATTATCTGCTTGACATCAGTGCATTTGACACACTACAGTAGTTTGGTTGACAAGGGTGTGGCTGGCATAAGGAAGCCATGTGTACAAGAATCCAGCCGAGAACACGATCCTTAGGCGTACGTGTCTCCCAGGCTATGCTGTAGGTTACCTGTAATTACCACCTGTTTTCCCCCTGCATGAGAGATAAAGAACACTGAGATAACATTTCACTCCCTGACAACGACTGGCAAGTTTTTCCTGGAGACTGACAGACAGACAGACAGACAGACAGACAGACAGACAGACAGACAGACAAAACAACCGCTGCACTTATTCTTTCCCTAACTCCCACATCATCACTGGGATGATTTGTTACTGTTTTTATAATCATTATTCCCTAAGCAATCTATTGTAGTTTTGGGATTACCGCACCAGCTAGACGGCCGATCTGACGGACTGTTCCCCAGGTAATCAGATGTGCTCTTGTTGACTGATCAGTGTGGTCATTGCTGACGATGAAGAATCATTTCGTTTTCGAGAATCCTCACTACTTCTCATGCTGGTTTCTTTGTGTATGTTTATCTTCGTGTCTAATCAAGGCATCTTCATTAAGGAACAACAACAATAACAAACACAGTTCAGACCAGACAGGCATCACAAAGAGAGTTTCCTCTTTAACATAAGTTCACTTGCCCTTTCATGCAATATTTACCAAACCCGCGGTATGCAAATGTATTGACGCCTCTGCCAAAACAATCATGATATGTAAATTTACTTCACTACATCAGTAGCTATCTCAGGGACCTGGTCGAGGCACTCGCTCCTCACTTGTCCCGAGCCTCACCGACCACTGCTCCGTTGCTGGTGCCCTTGTGGCTATGGGTCACATGCATAGTGAGTGTCTGTGGTCATAGATGCTTTGACACCTGAAGGAGGTGTTAGAGATTTTTCATTTGGTGGATATATCTTGACGTTGACGGCCTTGATGACCCCAAAAAACCAACCTAACAACTATCCACTGGCTTCACACCTGCGACCAGGTTCATTCATTCAGCACTTCGTTCAACCGTAATTTTTCAAACAGTTTAGCTTCGCTGTAAGAATTGGCATTGTAATTACAGCATCTGAGGATTGTGCTTGTCCTCGATAACTTACCGAAGAACCCTGCGTCCCATGAGTTATGTTTACAGTGATGTTGACGATTACTTTGGTCAGGCATGTCCCCGTCCTGCTTGGTCTTTCTGGCCAAGTCTGAGTCAAGACTCTGCTCAAACCTTCATCAGGCAATCTAAACCCTTGTGCGTAAGTGAAGAGTGTTCAGTGGACCTCTTACTCTCTCACAGACTCCAACAAAACCTCATCTGCAGCCCTGGAAAATGTCTCACCAACAAGCAAATGTAACATATAAAGAATGTCGCCCATGGCATTTTACATTGTAACTAGAAAGATACGTTTGTGAGGTTAATGATCTAATGATTAGAAGTGTCAGAATATTTGATTAGAGATGACACTCTGGGTGTAGCTGAAATATTTTTTTGAAAATGCTCTATATAAGCATGCAAGGCGTGAAAATGTTTGCTTATTCCATGGCATGTCCACCGAGAAACAGTCTATGTGGGGACCGAGTTAGAATACGTAGAGTGAGAAGGCATTTAATTTATGTAAAGATAAACACGATGCCTAAAGGGTTGAACATAAAAGAAAATGAGCCTTTGAATGTGGGAACACAGAGTAAGCTTCAAGGACAGAGAGAGAGAGAGAGAGAGAGAGAGAGAGAGAGAGAGAGAGAGAGAGAGAGAGAGAGAGAGAGAGAGAGAGAGAGAGAGAGTAATGAGCTAGGCAGCTGAAACGATGAAAAAACTGGCGCAGGAAATTATCTGACAGAAGATATATCGGTCAGGCTGGGTCTTGTTGATAATGGAACCAGAACCCCCTGGGTTCCCCTGATACATCAAGGATGAGGCTAATGTGTCATTATTACTCAGGATCCTACAGTATGCGGCACAGATGAGCTTATGAGATTCAGAGTCGCTGGAGTACAGCCAAGTATCAGGTGCATAGAAGAGTGAATGATGAGGGTAATCGCTTGTTATCATTTGTGAATGAGTGGTTGACTCTCTCTCTCTCTCTCTCTCTCTCTCTCTCTCTCTCTCTCTCTCTCTCTCTCTCTCTCTCTCTCTCTCTCTCTCTCTCTCTCTCTCTCTCTCTCTCTCTCTCTCTCTATCTATCTATCTATCTATCTCCCCTCTCCCTCAACTTCTTTTTCGATATCTAACTCTTGCTCTCGATGGGGAATTCCGTCCATGACTGGATCACTGATCATGACAATATGAAAACTTAAATGAATTTGTATATGACAAGGTTTTCTGGTGGTTGGCAGTGGAGTAGATCAGCGACTGCATGAGATATCAAAAGAGTTGATAGGTCTGTGACGAAGCTGGTTGCTGGTAGAGAGAATATGGTACACTAAATTCCTAATCTATTTAGTGGAAACAAAACAGTAAAGCAGAAGGCTCCATCCCAGCCAACACTCCCTCTGTAATATCAGCAGGCAGGAAAATATTAAGATTACAGTGTAACATTGAAAAAAATCATACTGAAGTGCAATTCTTATGTTAGAGGTTGAATGGAAAACATTCTGATCTAATTTCAACTACTAAATACTTGGAATAAGATTGATTACTGAAGGTGATCTGTATAGAAATATAAGTTGAAATACGTTCATTTCATATTGTCATTCCTTCACTGCTAACTGATATCATTAATGTAGTTTATCAACCGTGTTCATAATTATTTGTCGTTATTACCTTAACAATATATGATTGTAATTTATTCCATTTTCTATGAATCTGTTGATGAAAAATACTTGCCGATGTTTCTATTACGTTCTCTTCCCTTTAATTTCATCCCTTGGTTTCTGGTCATTGTATTTCTAACAAGAACAATTCTCCATGGAGATATCAGAATCATCAGGTGTTCAGAAAGCTGCAATTAGATCTCAAAGTCTTTATTTTTCACAGAAAATATTGTTTTGTTTCTGAGGTTTTCTTCGTAAGACTTTATTGCCAAGTGACTAAATTAGTTTTGTTGCTCTTCTTTGTACTGTGTATAGTTTTTCTTTGTCTTTGAAAAAGTTTTGTGACCAGAACTGAAATCATATTCTAATTGTAATCTGATTAAGATGTTGTAAAAAGCTGATTCTGTCAATATTTTTCAAGTTTATCATTTCTATGAAACGATATTTTGTTTGCTTCATAACAGGTAGGTAAGCACTTTTTCTGTGTATTTTAGATCATTACTGATTATCATTCTTATGTGTTTTTCTTCTTGAACTTGCGTTAATGGCTTACTATTTTGCTTTCATGCTTAATAGTTATCATCAAATTACATTCATTTGCACATGTCTGCACTGAAGGTCAAATCAAAAATATGTAAAAAGAATTGCAAATTAAGGATGCATGGGGGAAACTGGAGTATGGTTAGTTTCATTCTTGGATAGTCAACAATAAGTACGTATGGGTACAAACATTCGTTATCATAAATTAAGTTTATCAAGTTTATAATGCAAATATATTATCACATACATACATACGTTATCATATGATTAATTCAAGATATGGCTGAAGAAAACGTTACAAACGGTTTTCACTGGTGAGAAGAGAAAACGAGCCTCCCATAAAATGTATGGGGGTTTACTCAGACACGTGCACTGCAGGCAACTGGAGGCACAGTCCAATCAAGCCTTTCAAACGTTGCAGTGACGAGAGGCTGAGTGTATGATAAAAGAACAAAGAGAATCGACGTTCTGCAACAATCGTGGCATCACCCTGCATGTGAAGCATTTTGATTAACCGGGTGGTGAGAGAGAGCTCTTGGCTGCCTGTGTGGCTGCCGAAGCGAAAGGTAATCAAAGCACAGATGATTCTCTCTCTCTCTCTCTCTCTCTCTCTCTCTCTCTCTCTCTCTCTCTCTCTCTCTCTCTCTCTCTCTCTCTCTCTCTCTCTCTCTTCTTACGAACGAATGACACTGTTACTAGGAGAGGGTAGGGCAACAGCGCCAAATTGTTGTCAAGAACGGTATAGTAAGCTGTATATGTTGGTTATGAAAAGAACAGAATTAATTCCTTGCATATCAGAGGAAATTCTCTACGTAGATTTCAGACAAATGACCGGAAAGATATATATGGTTACCATGCCTTTATTCATCAGAATAATTTGTTTAGGTAAGCACCAGATGTATGGCCAAATAGGTATTAGTATAATATTTCTAAACAGGAAGAAGATAGAGGAGAGAGTATGTTCGTGGTTGTCACTCCATAGTCAGATAGATTTGGGAAGGACGAGAATCGTATTTGAAAATGAAAACGAGTTTGTATTGCGAGGTTTGCAGAGCCGAGGGCGTGCCGGCCCAGAGTATGTGGCCACTAGTTTTAGAGGCAAAAATTGTACAAGTGAAGTGAGCCATTTGATGGTGTCATCCACGCTGGATGGCTGTCGCATCCTGGATGAAACATGCAGAGGTTTTCCCCAAGTGAGCCAGGACGTCTATACCACCTTTTGTCATAGACAATGTTTGGCAGCTGGAGTTGCTGTTGTGTGGTGCAGGTGTTCTGTGATGCAGCTGTCGTGTAATACAGCTGTTGTGTGATGTGAGTGTAATGTGGTGTAGAGTTTGTGATATACATGTGCCGTATGATGCACTGCAAGCTATATGCAGATGTTATGAAGATGGCAGGTGGAGTAAGGTTGAGGTGCAGCTGCTTTGTGGTGTAGGTGTTATGTAGCGCAGATGTTTTGTGAAGGTTTCCTCTCATAGGAACACAACCAACTATCCTAACCACAGGAGGAGAAAAGGAGAAGAACGGAGACAAGGGTTAAAAGGAGGAGAAGCAGGGGAAGGAGGAGGAGAAGAAGAAGGAAGATGAGGGTAAAGAGGAGGAGTAGCAGGAGGAGGAGGATGACAAGAGAGAAGATGAGGGTAAAGAGGAGGAGGAGGATAACGACGACGAAGAAGAGAAGAAGGAGGAGGAATAGAAGGAGGAAAAGAAGATGGAAGAGATGTTGTCTCTAATCAGTCTCCAACACAACTGATCGCATGTTGCCTCGGCTCATGCTCCACAATCCCAGCTCATCTGATAATCTCATGTCCTTACGAAGAAATCCTTTCGTTGGAAATCTTAATACGATTTCGACAAGGAGTTATCATCATGATGTTATTACTATTATGCGATTTTCATTGTTTTACGCAGCAATGAATTGGAAAGTTAACTGGATAGGTAGTCCAGATCTTGAGGTTAAATAATTACATAGTTAGTCCTGCTCTAGAGGGTAGTTAACTGGATAGTTGATCTAAAGGTCTTTCAGTTAGCTATGCGGTTAGCTATCTTGCAAGATGCTCACGATAATGACGTTGTGCTTAGATGGTTGTTTAGAGCATTGCTCAGAGAGTTTATCGGTCTGTCAGAAAGTTGGTCATGCAGTGCAGCAAGTTATTAGAGCAGTCTGTCAGATTTAACCAGTTTCTCAGACAGTTGATCAGGCAGTCATCATAGAGAGTGGACCAGATAACTGGCTAGTTACTGAGTTAATCATTTTGGTCAGCTAAGTAAAGAGCACGCCAGTTCATCATTAATGATTGGCCAGATAGGTAGTTACCCACATAACCCATGTCTTTCAGCTGGTCTATCTAGAAGACACTTGGCCCCACGTCCACGAGACAATCATGTAAGGTGCTGAAATACGTTGTACAGAGACATAACTTCAATCTTGATGAAATCACAAGTTAAATTGGCTGTGTTAGGAAACCATTTTTCCTTAAACATCTCATATCACATCCACAATCTCCTCCACCCTTGCAATCGGGTTTGACAAGGGTGAGCACAGTTTCTCGCGTAAATGACATAATTTTCATAGATGATCTTCTTTTCTCCACAAATGCATTGCTTAGAAATACCTGAGTATAAGTTGTCCTTCGCCTCTCAACTAAATCACTTCCAAAGGCAAGGGAACCCAGGCAGATGGCAACCCTGAGGTGATGAACATTCTCCCAGTCCGCTGAAGCTGGGGGGAGCAGTTCTGCTTTACAAACACAGCCCACAGACCGACGCTCTCTAGACACATGATGGACGCACGCCTGGCATCAAACATTGAGGGCCAGTGGTCAGCTGAGGAGGAGGAATGACAGACACTAGCTGATCCCCCAGTCGGTCGGCTGGCCCCAGCCAGTGTGTGGAGGGTATTCAACTCCGACCCTCTCCTTAGTCTGGTAGTTCCTTCCATTCATCTCAGAGATTGTCGAGCACTGTGACACCTGTGTTGTATAGGCACCGGAGACCGAGACGATTCTTAAGGACCAACATTTTATTTATCTAATCTTCATTTTCGAATACCTGCGCAACACGTCACAAGGGCAAATGAGTCAGTGACGATAAGAAAGTTAGAAAACTGTTTGGCACGCGAGTCTTCTTAAACGCTTGATACAGACGCTGAAAGAGCCCAGAAAAACAACAGACGACAACCCAAGTGTCTCTGAGGAAGAAATGCAGGACATCCAACTGCCATTGTTAGTGGCTGGCACATGGTAACATTACGGCGCCCTAATGATGGTATCAGTTCATTATTGGAAATTCACATAATGCAGCTGTTCCCTTCCATGTTATCGGTGTTACACAAGACGTGCGTAGCTGCCCATTGTCTGGATTCCGCTGTGTCCAGACCTGGGCTAACTGAGAAGACAGAGAACTTTGGACTTCCAAACCCATATATGAGGTGATCAGATCAACATATGGAGCAACGTACAAGATGATGATGATGATGATGATGATATTGATATGATAACATTCCTTTGAATATTCTATGACGTGTTTAACATGGAAAATCACATAGTCATACCGGTGTTTGTATGGATGGAAGTGGTTCGTTTGTTTGACCAAAAGTTCATGTTGTGATATATAATTAAACCAGAAGCTTAGGTCAAATTAGTTCTAAAGATACGCAACTTATTTTGACCCAGACGTGACCACAGGAATATTCACCCAACTATTAACAAGGTTAGTCATGTTAAAGAAAACGAGAGTCAAATTTTTACGTAGAAGGAATCAGATATGCCAGTCTACAGCAGGAGACTGATAAGCCGAAACTGTGGGGCAATTTGTGTTCAGAGCGCAACGCTTTCAGCTGTCATGCAAAATCAGTCAGATAAATCATGCAGGTTATTTTTACCGTAAGAAATGATGTGAGGGAAAGAGAGTTTCGATCATATGACTTAGCTAAGTATGTTAGACATTTGGCTTTTCAATCTTATGACATGTTCTCTGTTCAGGGATTTAATCAAGTGGTAAACATATGCCTTCCAACATTCCATGTTGCCATAGCTTGATGTGATGGTTTAAAATCATTGTGCTGTGATCCTACCCACCATCTTCCCACGAGCCAACTGCCTTCTAGGTGTTCATAGTCAGTTTTCTTTAAAGAAAAGTGATTATTGAAGTGAAAAATATCAGAATCCTGAAATGTCACATATAATGAAATGCGAACCAAAATCATAGAAATGTAAGGTGTGGGATGTTTCTGTCCCTCCTGAACTTCCTACTTGAATGAAACACAAAACTCTCCTACGTCCTACGGAGGCACTACTGACCCAGGAGGCTTCCCACGGAGGTCCTGTTGGGAACAGCTTGGGGCTGTCCACAGTGCTACCATCCTCCTCCTGAACCTGCCACGCGACAGCAGTGTCGCACCCCAGGATGACCATAGAATCCATCGTGTTATCTGTGTATGGGGTACATGAGAAAGACAGATAACATGAGATATGATGGTCTGTGAAGAGGTTATCTACTGAAAGCAGAACATGGGAAGGACATATAACATATCTGATGGTCTATGTTGAGGTTATCCACCGGAGGACAATACATGGGAAGGCCAAATAACAGAGGACCTGATGGTCTATGACGAAGCCATCTGCTATGCGGCAGTAGTATTCTAAATTCCTTACCTCTACAGACAAAGACGAATAGTAAAACAGTAGGAGAAGTCCGAGCCATCACTATCCTCCGGCCAATCAGCTGGCGAGAGAGTAGCTACAAAGGAAGCCATGTATCACTGAGGGACTACACTGTCAGGGAACATGTAAATGAAAAACTTTGTTCTCTAATGTCGGCAGTCGAGTGGATGAAACCTAGAAGTTCTTACGTATTTCCACATTATTTTCCTCGCCTTCTTTGCCACCTATACCAGAGTAATGATTGCCACGGGGTCTACAATAACGCTCCCTCTCCTGTACCAATTATTTCAGAGGTGTGAAGGACGGGGTCAGCAGTGTCACTTTCCCCTCTGCGGCCGCCACATCTCCTGGACATACGCAAATTCTTTATGGCTCGTGTCCACAAACACAAAAACGAAAAAGAGGATAAAAAAGATGTCTCGCATGAAATGTTTTTCTGTGGTCTGCGAGCAGAGTAGTATCTAATTTCTCGTTTTCTTCTCCCTTTTCATTCTTTTTCTTCTTTTCCTTCTTACGGTCTCTCACACAAGACGCCGAGAACTGCTGACTAAATCCTCGAACTAACCTCTCCAGTGTGTCCTGGACGCTCTACTTGATCGGCTGCTACACCAAGCTACTCTGTGCTTCTCTCTTTTCAGTTGTCCTGTTGGAGATACGGACTAAGCTCTCATAACGTAACAACATGTAAAGCTAATATTCATTATTCAATAAAAGTTTTATTCCATCCATCACAGAAGAAATGGTCTTGGCTTCATATCTTGTGCCAGTATATTATTATAATGAGTACAATTTTTTTTAAATGTCATTCAGTAAAATATTCGAAACTTTAAACTATGCTAAGTATTGGTAT
The DNA here is from genome assembly GCF_036320965.1 of Panulirus ornatus. Lineage (NCBI taxonomy): Eukaryota > Metazoa > Arthropoda > Malacostraca > Decapoda > Palinuridae > Panulirus > Panulirus ornatus. The sequence continues at coordinate 75,508,667 of NC_092226.1, read as the reverse complement.
GTTGGAGCTCCAGTGCATCATATTACTGGTCGATAACTTCATCATCAGAACCGAGTTCACATCTCCCTGGGACATATTTGTCTCGAAGGACCACTAATAAGACGACCATTGGTGATGACACAACCTGGAGGTGATGCCAGCACTGGAGGACGAATGTAACACCAACAGACAATAATGTTTCACGCTGATGGTAACGGCACGCAGTAATGCCAGCTGGGGCACCACGACTGTAAAACTCACCCTCTCCCCATACTATACATATAGGTAATTACAAATAGGTAGCTTCACCCTGAAGCAATAACATTACATGTGGATTGTGAACGAGATTTGAAAATAGCAAGACCCTGGATGATGGCAGGAACATGAAGGGATGGCAAGTCCTCGCCATGATAGAAGACACTACACCGGTGGCAGTACTTCAGGACACTGGAAACTCCTCAGGATGATGAGACACTTTGTAGTGACAGCACCAACTGTGGGACACATGGCAACACCTCCGGCTGCTCACAGCAGCTCTGGGATGGCATCATCACCTTGTGGTGATGGTAACACGTAGTGAGTAATGACCAGTGTTGTGCTGCTCCTCACCGCCCAAGCCTTTTGAGATGACTGCAGGCGCCTCACCAACTCTGCACCATCGATTTGCATGGCATTTAATGATCTTGCTACCATAACCTACGACACGTGACTACAGGCAAGCAAGCACAAGTTTATCCGGTGAAGTGCCAGACTACACAACCTCTTACGGTCAAGAATAATCTTTCACACCAAATCTTTCAGGAAAGACTACTTGAGAGTTCCACACGCAAGGGTACGGTTGACTATGAAAAACAGCGAGTAAAAATAGTGGAGTAGTTCACCCCCACCAGTCTCGCCT